>NW_015557118.1:297894-308123 GCF_001515605.1 Sinocyclocheilus anshuiensis | reverse complement strand
GGCCAATCACAACGCACTGGACAGCTGGCCAATCAGAGCACACCTTTAACACTAGCATTCTCTGTTCTTTCTTTCTACATATTTTCTTTTTATTTATTATAAATACTGACCTTCTAACACTAGCATTCCCTATACTTTTTCTATTCAATCTACTTGTTTTGTTTTTATTTATTATAAAAACAAAACAAGCAAACAAACACTGTCCTCTTTTTGGAAAACTAAAATATGGTCACCCTACTTTAGGCTCACTAAGTGAGTTTGTTTTCTGTTTGAATATAATTTAAAATGTAATTTATTCCTGTGATGTCAAAGCTGAATTTTCAGCATCATTACTCCAGTCTTCAGTGTCACATGCTCCTTCAGAAATCATTCTAATATGCTAATTTGGTGCTAAAGAAAGATTTATTATTATTATCAATGTTGAAAACAGTTGTGCTGCATAATATTTTTGTGAAAACTGTTTTTTTTCCCCAGAATTGTTTGATGAACAGAAAGTTCTAAAGAACAGCATTTACTTGAAACAAAAACCTTTTGTGAAATTATAAATGTCTTTACTGTACTTTTGATCAATTTAATGCATCCTTGCTGAATAAAAGTATTAATTTCATTTAGAAAAAAACTGTTGTTGCTACCAAAATTCTGGAACAGCATTTGCGTTGGAGAGCACCTATGACAGCATTGACACCTATTTCAGGCATTCCAAAACCTAGTGAATTCAGGTCCAAACTAAAACTGATCTTACCCAGAAGAGAAGAATCCTGGGAAGTTGCTGACAGGTCCAGTGAGTTTGGCCGCTCAGGCCTCCTGGGCTTATGCCGTCTCAGAGGAACCCCATCATCCCTTCCATCTGGTGCCCCCGGAGGGCAGGTTAATGTCTCCATCGGGGCGTCTACAGGAGCTAAGGTACGAATCGTGGCGGTTGTGTGGATGTTGCTGTTGTTGTTATTGGAGTTGGTGCGACCGGAGTGATCGTGTGCCGCTGACTGCTCTCTCCTCAACAGGGGCTCGTGTTCATCGGGACTGGAGTTGATGTTGATGTTGAGGCGGCTGTCTTCTCCACTCAGCTGGCTCTGGAGCAGAGGTGCACCACCGTCGCCATGCGGCCCGGCTGGGTTGGTGTTCCCAAATGCATCAGAGGAGCCAGCGCCACTGCCCCCACCATATCCATTAACAACGACCACTCCAACGCCGCTACGGACACTGGGCCCATTGTTAGTGACGGCGACCAAGTGTGGCTCGACTGTCACTACAGTGTTCATCTTGGCCAAGCCCGTCTCCACCTGCTTCAGGTTGGATTTGTGCTTGCCAAACTTCAACCGTGACGACGAAGACTCCCTGCCAGAATTTTTGGTGTTGAGGGGCAAGCTGGTGGGCCGCTTGGGGAGATTCTGCTGTTTGGGAAGAGGGAATATGGCTGTAGGAGTGTCGCCCATTCCACTGCCGCCCACCCCGAAATCAGCCTGGCTGCCAGTTCCTGATCCTCCAGTCACTTCTGCGGCGAGTTTGATCAGCGGGTACAAGAGGCTGGAGCTGCCTGAGCTGAGTGGGTCAGGAGCGCTGAACTGCTTCTGCGAATGCTCCATCAGGTTCTCATCAGAGCTTTCTTTCAGGTTCTTATCCACCTCCTTGGGGTCCAGTTTGGTGGTCTCCAGGTCCTCTTCTGTGAGCTGAAGGCACACTGGTACGCTTCCTCCGGCTCCGGCCTCCTCCGAGTGGCCTGACTCAGAGATGGTGGTCATGATGGTGCTGGGCGTGAGGCCCGTTGTGGTGGTTGTGGCGGACAGACTCGTGCCGCTGGTCTCTGGACTGGGCAGCCTAGCTTGGGCCTGAGCCTGCTGTCTCTCGTAGTTGATAGAGTTTCTGTTCTTCTCTCCCGTCACCGCCACGCCGCCGCTGATGCCGCTCACGCCCATGCCACCCACAGAGGACGTGCCAGACGTGGAGACGTCGCCTGGGAGGTTCTTCACCATGCCCTCATGATCCTCGATGTAAGAGGATGAAGAGTAATCTGGATAAGAGCCCATCTTGGGAGCCCTGCGACTGTGGGTGAGATTCCTACAAGAACAGAGAGAGAACAGGGGTCAAAACGGAGAACAGATGGTCCATTTAATTAAAGGTGCTGTAAATATCAGATAATGTACAGGTCATTATCACAAAATAAACCCTGAGAGGGTGATCAGGAGCCCATCAACAATGACCCTGAAGGGGTTTATTTTGTTATATTTGCTGGCTGACAGTACATTATCCCACTTAGTAAATGGCTATTAACCAAATAATAAAGCATGTAAAAAAAAAAAATATATATATATATAATAACATTATTATAATATTATATAATATTTTACGAATTATGTTTATATCTTACATATACCCTAAAGAATAAATGACCCTTATTATGTCATATTTGTATATTATTATTTATTATATTATTTTGCAAAAAAAAAAAAAAGTCTGGCTGACAGTAAATTATCCATCCCACTTATTATACCCAGCTACATTATCTATGAATTATAATGTATATTTATTAAAAACAATTATATATTTGCTGGTTGATAGTACATTATCCCACTAATTACACGGCTGTTAACTTAAAAAATAAGCCTTGCTTTTTTATATAATAACATTATTATAATATTATATTATATTTTAGGAATTATGTTCATACCTTACATACTCTAAAGAATAAATGACCCTTATTTTGTAATATTTTGTATATTATTATTTATGATACTATTTTGTAAAAAAGAAAAGTATCAGTAAAGATTACAGTAAGATTATTTCACTTATTATACCTAGCTACATTATCTATGAATTATAATGTATATTTATTTAAAAATAATTAAATATATAAACAATTTTAGATTTTTTTGTACTTCACATTTATTAGTTTAAAGATTTTGCTGTGAGTAATATATTTTGTTTCAGTACACCTAATTCAGTAAAATATGTAAGACATCAGGCAAAGTTTCAATGATAAATTGCTTACAGCTCCTTCACATTATTTAGAAAAGGCCGAGAGCATGGCAAAAAAAAAAAGCCCAGACAAGAATAATTAAGTGTGTAATAAGCATACTTTCCCCTCATTTATTCATGAGCTGGTCAGGAGTGACTGTGAGAGTGTGTGAGGTGTGGTCAGACCTCTCGTTCTGCAGCGCTGTGCTCATGGGATTGATGGTGGGGCTGACGGGTTTGTTTCTTTCCCAGATCAGCAGCAGTTCTGCCATACGCTCTTCTGCACACTGCGCTGTCAGACGAGCCTCTGCATCCTGATCCCAGCAATCCTCCATAGTCTCCTTGAGGGAGCGCACGGCCTAGGAGAGAGGAGAGTGAATGTCAAAAACACATAGATAATAAAATTACTGCGTTGGTTGCCACTACATTGTTATGTGCTCATCATGTTCGATTTAATCATGTTTTAATCGCTTGAGATTCTGTGGTAAACACAATATACTGCAAAGACCAGCATATAATGTGCTGGTGTCTCCAACAGGAACAGGATGGTTAACTAGCCTAACCAGTAAACTTCCTAGGTTGACCAGGTTCACCAAATGAAACTAATTCAGCCTGTTCAACAGCAGTCAACAGCTTGGTTGGCCAGTATCAACCGGCTCCGACTTCATGGTCTTTTCAGCAGAGTGAAAATGCACAGAATATAAGACGTCTTCTATGTTGTTCCACTTTTATATGATTCGGATAACAGAACAACAAAAAGAACTGTATTAACTGAAGTGAGTGAAGAGCTGGGAAAGAGCTTCAGCTGATCATTCAGCAATAATCTGACCACTTTCTGTCACAAGAACAGAATGAGATTGTCTCAGTGACTCACCAGGCTGTTCTCCTTCCAAGCTTCTGGAAACTTGGGTCTCTGTTTCTCTCTGGACACCAGCACCTGCATGTCCTCAAAGGACGGGTGGTTCCCTGCCTCGGCCTGGAAGGCCATCTGGTAATCTGGCACTGCCTCCCCTTCAAAAAAAAACAAAGGAAAGTCAGTCAGTAGAGACCTCCATACGCCTGCACTCACTACAATTAACTGAAAAATACTCAATGAGATGAGGCACACTCATATTTCATGAACATAATGAGCAGGATACAACACAGTCTTTGTTGTAACCCAGTGGTGTAGCCTAGTGGTTATGGACGTAAGGGGTTGAGCCTAGGGATGGGTCAAGATGCTCAACAAGATACCCACCCACCAGATGGCCAGTTTTTTTTGACAGGGATGAAGTAAGAAACAACTTCTCTGAGAGGATGCTGTTACACTCTCTACAGAAGTTTCACCTCTAAATTCAGCCCAAACCCCAAAGTCTCTCCGCTACCATCATCAAAGCACTGCTTTTGTAAAAAAAGAAAAATCCTCTTTCAATGAAAAATATCAAGACAATTACAGTCGGACTTCAAATGTCAGACTTCCTGCTGTGAGCAATGTTCCTAGTATGCATAATCCATAAGTCACTGTGTGAGGAGAACAATCATTTTGTGCTATAAAAGGTTATATTGTACATCTTTCATGTAATAAAAAGGTGGAGGAGCTTTGTTTTGGGAGGTTCATTAAACCATGCTTATACCATGGAAACATGTTAGCATTGACAACTTGAAGCTGTCATTTATAAAAACGAATAAAATAAATAAAAATGTACTTTCTCTAACTAAAAATAAGAATGACAATAAGAAATGCTTTTTTAACGCAAAACCATCATATTAGAATGATTTCTGAAGGATCATGTGAAATTCCTCTTAGCCATCATACTGTATGCTTAAAACAAGACAAAGCACTATCTACAAATGTTTTTTTTTTTTTTTTTTTAATATTACTATATTTTTAAATATTATTATATTTTTTTTAAATAAAATATTAAAAAGACATTAAAAAGGGCTTAGTATCTTTTTCAGACATTCTTATAAAAAAAAAATAAAGTTAAGATAATGACTTTGTCTTAACCTAATTTTAACACCACTGAAACTAGTTGACGTTACATGCTACAGCCAGTTCTACTTAGCCAGCAGTATATCCACATCCTTGCTGTTGTTTGTGCAGAGCTGTGGTCCTCACCTGGAAAAAGGTCAGTGCATCTCATGAAGGTCTCCCAGTAGATAAGGCCGATGGCGTACATGTCCACCTGTTTCAAAGCCGATTCGCAGTCCCTGAGGTTCACTGCTCCCTCCAGCACTTCCGGCGCCATGTAGCGGATTGTGCCCACCTAGTCAGCAGAGCAGTACAGGTGTGAGGGGAAACGTGCTCTTTTGGTGGGTCTGGATCAGCAATTCTGGACACTTCCAACTACCAACATGACCATAACTGGGTCATGTGCACTAATAATGATATACTGTTATAATATTCCAGTCAAGCGAGTGCTTATGGGCTGACCTCACTGATGGCGGCGTTTTCCTCTTCACCAGGCCGTACGAGGCGATTTCCCGTCAGTTTCATGGACAGGCCAAAGTCACTGATCACACACGTGCCGTCGTTTTTCACCAGAACATTACGGCTGTTTAGATCCCGGTGTGAAACGGCAGGTTTATATAAATCTGTAACAGAAAGATCATGTTAGAAGAGTTTTAGTAACTGTGGAGTCACAGACAGTGAACCTAAAGACTGGATGTTGAAAATTCAGCTTTGCCATCATGAAATAAATAACATTTTGAAACAGATTAAAATAGAAAGCCGTTATTATGAATTGTAATAATATTTCACTGTTTTTACTGTATTTTTGATCAAACACAGCCTTAGATTAAGGTCGGAAAGTTTTTTTATTAATATTTTGTAAATTAGTCTTTTATGGTCGCTTATTTTAAAATCATTAAGAAATCTTACCAACACCAAACGTTTAAATGATATTTTATTCATATACGTTGTTAGTGGACAAATGAAATAAATTAGTGAATGTTAAAAGTGATTTTAACTGTCCCTGGACCACAAAACCAGTCATAAGGGTCAATTTTCTGAACATCTTCTGAAACTGAATAAATAAGCTTTCCATTGATGTAAGGTTTGTTAGGATAGGACAATATTTGGTCGAGATACAACTATTTGAGGATCTGTAGTCTGAGGGTGAAAAAATAAAAATATTGAGTAAATAGCATTTGAAGTTGTCCAAATGAAGTCCTTAGCAATGCATATTACCAATCAAAAATTAAGTTTTGATATATTTACAGTAGGAAATTTACAAAATATCTTCATGGAACATGATCTTTACTTAATATCCTAATAATTTTTGGCATAAAAGAAAAATTTATCATTTTGACCCATACAATGTATTCATAGCTTTCAGTCACGTGACCGGCTCGAAGACCTGGAGGGCAAAACATCCATAGAACAGCAGGACAAGCCTGTCAATTTTCCATCTGTTTCACAGCTGCAAATATTTAGATCACCTCTCAAAAGAATAAAACAAAGTTATGTGAACAAAATGCAAGTTTTGGCCAATTGCAATCCATATTAAGCACCCGCGGCAATATTTAAATCATTAAACAGTCACAAAACGTTGTAAAAACGCTTAAAGTGCCTTAATATATTTAAAACAGTAATATTCTCTATATTAATGATGCATAGTTTACATAGGCAAGCAGAAGAGGCCGGAATATGAACGCAATCCGCTTAATGGTTCAGTGTTTTCCTTCGAAAGGTTTTCTATGGGAAACCATTTAACGTGAAACTTTACACATTGCGTTTATATTCTGGCTTCATCTGCTTGCCTATACAAAATATACACAATCAATAAGGTGTTTACTGAATTTTTTCCTTTTAATATCTGCGTTTTACTACATTACTACTTAATGCAAACTGCGTAAAAATAACTGGCGGTCAGTGGAGCAAAGCTTCGTTTTGCCCTCCAGGTGGGCGTTCCTATAAGGGTGTGACGTCACGTGAAAACTATCAATTGATGGCTATTGCTACAAATATACCTGTGTTTGTGACTTCTGACTGGTTTTGTGGTCCAGGGTCACATATTGTTTTTGGGAAGTCTTTACAAACCACTTGCACAACACAGCCAGCAGAGGGCGCTGAGAGAAGCAGATGATGTGAGTAATAGTTTCAGGAGTAATAGTTTCTCTCCCAGTCCTTCCCCCATCCTCCACACGCATGCTGCCTGTCTGGCTCTAAAGTTCAGCCAGTAATGAGGGCAGCGGCTGAGCAATCTGAAGCACGACTGTACGGAGATCAGCTCGTAATGACGACATACGCAGGAAGCTGGTGAACGGCTGCTCTGAGATCAGTTCGTAATGAGGGTAGGGTCAGAGACAGCCGAGTGGGAAATGAACTCGAGGTCTGATGAGCTGCAGATTGTCTGCAGACCTCTGGCGATGCTCCAGCAGCACCCAGAGAAACATGAGGAGCGCGACGCACAAATTAGCCGAGTGTTATCTCTTTTGCACTGCACGCTGGCCCTTTAAGGGCCAACGGAAGAGCCAAAGACTCAATTAGACCAAAAAAATAAAACACTGATCACTTTGTTTTCATGCTGAATTGAAAACCAGCTTCCATGGAAAACGTCTCGGGTAACCGTCATATTTCAAACTGTCCATCTTAATCTCATTTTTTTAATTTAAGAAGCTTTTTCCAGCCAAGAAACTCCAGCGACTCTGCATTCTTAACTATACGCCGTCGTTCTGTTAAACACAAAGACACATCGTAAAAAATGAATAGCGTCTCATTCATCGTACAGAAAACATTCTGTCTGACCCAGATGTGCAGATTAGAGAAGGCAGCTTCTATGTGACGCAGCCGAGCAGTCAACTGGCTCTTTTGCGTGGATTCGCACAGCTTTTTTTTAACCCATGTGGTTAGACACATTCCTGCTGAGCTATGGAGGTATAAGGCAGCTAAAAGCATAAGAGTGTTGTGTCTACAGCACTCAAGAACCATTCACCGAAGAAACAAGTGGAAGAAAGCACATACAGAAAACCAGAACAACAGAACATTCACCTTGCTCAATACTGTATTCAGCCTCTATTTTTCTTCTACACGACTTTATTAAAATGCTTGTCATATATCTTATGAACACATCTGCACCTCCAGGGTATGTTATGATTTATATCTCCCACCAGACTTCTGCTAAATTATATGCCAATCAGACTCACACAGCAAAGTCTGTTGACATCGAAATGGAAAGATAAGTACTTGCTTCTTATTTGAAGATTTGAAGTCAGACATCAAATGGCTGTTAAGGGAATTCTGAATAGCGATGAATCTGTGATCATCTTTAAAGTCTCCTAGTGGTCAGATGACTCATGTTCATATGTTCAAACTGCAAGCTGGTGCGAAACTTAAAAGGCTTCTGTTAGGATTTATTTCTCCCATGAGACTTTGCTAATTTCTATGCCCATCACACCTGTAGTGAATCAGCCACCACTAGCAGAAACAAACTGAATTGCAATGTTCTTGGATTGAAATCTTAAGTATATACACTACTGTTGAAAAGTTTGGGGCAAGATTTTTGTTTGTTTGTTTGTTTTTGAGAGAAGTCTCTTATATGCACTAAGGCTGCATTTATTTGATCAAAAATACAATAAAATTGTACCGTAATATTGTTACATTTTATTACTATTTTAATATACTTTAAAATGTAATTTATTCCTATGATGACAAAGCTTAATTTTCTTCATAATTACTCCAGTCTTCAGTGTCACATGATCCTTCAGAAATCATTCTACTATGCTGATTTTATATTTTTGGAAACCATATTTTCAGGATTCTTGATGAATGGAAAGTTAAAAACATTAATATTTATTAATTTAGTAGATTCTTTTATCCAAAGCAACTTACAAAACTGCATTTATTTGAAAGAAATATTTTTAACATTATAAATATATTCATTGTCACGTTTGATCAATTTAATGCATCCCTGCTTGATGTATGCAAATTTTTAATATGGTTATGTTTTCTTATTTTTCATATTCATTCAATATATTCATTATGAATTTATTCATTCATTACGAGTTATTTTATGATTCATTTATGATTTTATTACATTATATCCATATTACTGTCTTATGTTATTCATTTACCGTTACTCGAGTATTATTCATTTATATTCATTATTTTGTTTAATTCCAGTCATACTCATATTCCATTGACATAGTATTTTTCTTTCTCGCATTTGACATTTAAAAGGTTTGACTAAATATATATGAATATATTTTATTTTCTTTCATTTGACACATAAAAGATACATTTTGTTATGCTTAAGTGATGTTTGAATAGGATGTTGGAAACTTATTCTCTGCAAAAAAAATGTATATGCAAGGATGTATTAAGTGTTCTATTCCAAGAGCTGGTGGTTGTTGCAAAGTGATATTTGAAGATTGTAAGCTCTGCTGTTTTTGCTCAAAAGATGTAAAACCACAACCCATGTCTCTATTCTTATCTGACTTCTACCTACACAGGACATGTAACCGTGACCTAGTCCTGAACTTAATTCAGCTTAGGTAGTGGAACAGCTGGTAAGACATAATGGATAAAACTGTTTGACATTTATCGATCAGACACAGGGGCGTCATGCACTCATTATTTTTGAGGGGGCAGGAGTTGGGGGAGGGGGGCGTCGTCATGTGACACACAGCAGCCACAACAGCACTTATGTTTTATTTATTTTTTCCTTTTTATTTGAAACATCCCCAAACGCATTAACTGTATCATGAAATATCTTGATTCTCACCTTTATAGATTATGCTGATCTATAGTGGGCGATGGTCAAAGTAACCTAATAATGTAATCTAGTAACTATGCATAAAAACCTGTCTGTTTACTTAATTAACAGATATGGGTGACATTCAATAACATTTTTAATACGACTGAGTTTATATTTAATGTGAATAAAAACATTGCAAGTTAGGCTACTAATCATAACATTTTCATTGTACAGAAAGAGAGCAAAGAACATTTACATTATCAAAGAACATTTTCACTGACAGTCTAGAGTTCAAGCACTCTCAAAAACTCCCATTAAAATAACTGAAGCTGTTTAAACTATGAAATTAATATCTTACAGATTTGTACACACATTTGCACTTTGTTGTTTCTGACGAGAGAATTCGCCAGAAAGAGGTATTCAGGCAGCGAGCGAGTGAAGAAAACACCAGCATTTTAGCGATGACTCATCTGAACACCTCTGATTGGTCATTGCATTCAGAAGCTCAACAGCATCGTGTGTGATTGGTTAATGCGCAATGCTGTAAAAACCAGCGAACGCAGATTTGAATTTAGCAGCTGATGATATGACGCGCTGAAC
>NW_015557118.1:289817-297586 GCF_001515605.1 Sinocyclocheilus anshuiensis | reverse complement strand
GATATGGGTGTCATGCCATAACATATTTTTAATACGACTGAGTTTATATTTAATGTGAATAAAAACATTGCAAGTTAGGCTACTAATCATAACATTTTCATTGTACAGAAAGAGAGCAAAGAACATTTACATTATCAAAGAACATTTTCACTGACAGTCTAGAGTTCAAGCACTCTCAAAAACTCCCATTAAAATAACTGAAGCTGTTTAAACTATGAAATTAATATCTTACAGATTTGTACACACATTTGCACTTTGTTGTTTCTGACGAGAGAATTCGCCAGAAAGAGGTATTCAGGCAGCGAGCGAGTGAAGAAAACACCAGCATTTTAGCGATGACTCATCTGAACACCTCTGATTGGTCATTGCATTCAGAAGCTCAACAGCATCGTGTGTGATTGGTTAATGCGCAATGCTGTAAAAACCAGCGAACGCAGATTTGAATTTAGCAGCTGATGATATGACGCGCTGAACGTTCTAATCACGCCGGTGTGATTGTATTAAATGTAGAAAATATTAATCGGCTATTTTTTGTCTTTTGGAAGCTGCATTCAAAATCCACTTGGCTCAAAAATCTGAGGGGGCACGTGCCCCCTCACTTTGAATGGGCATGACGCCTCTGATCAGACATAAACATCCCGTGATGTTGTAAAAGGATGTCTCAAGTATAGGCCTATATTATTCTCAACCGGCTTCTCCTTTTCTTCTGCTTTTATCTTTAACTTCTAAAGATTATTACACTTAGATTTTAGACTACTGTCTTAGAGTTTTAGTAGAATACACTCAGTTTGGATTTTGTATTAATTTTTTATCTTTTCCTTTAATTTTAATATTTCACTTTTCTCATTTGTAATTGTTATCACTGATTCATGATAGTTGTCTTTAATAAACTCAAAAAATAAATAAATTTTACTAAATCCAAACTCTTGAATGGTAGTGTTTCGTTTTACTCAATTAATTCCCAATAGATAAAATCGGTAACACTTTAGTATAGGGACCAATTCTCACTATTAACTAGTTGCTTGCCTATAATTAACATACTGGCTGTTTATTAGTGCTTATAAAGCACATATTCTGCATGACCATATTCTACATCTCTAATCCTACCCAATACCTGAACTTAACAACTTAGTTCCACACTACATTTTGTCTCATTAAATACAGTATCTTGTTTCACTTGACATCATGAAAATGACCCAGTTAAACCTCTAAACACAGATATCAACAGGTTTACAGCAACAAGGCTTCATTCCTTCAAATGGGCAGCCAAATATACCTCAAGCTGGTGAAGAATAAAGAAAGAGCTAGAATGAAGGATGTGTGTGTGTGCACAGATGTAGAGGTGACCCTCACCTCCTCTCAGCAGCTCGGTGTGCAGGTAGGCCAGTCCTCTCGTCACCGAATGTGCCAGACGACAGGAGCTCACCCAGTCCAGCGTGTGCAGACTCAGGTACCGACACAGAGAGCCCTGCAAACAGACACAGTACAGTTAAACTAGCACATACACACACAGAGCCTGTAACTGCTGAAACGCACCACTAAAAGGGTCATGAAAGAACATGGACATGGTAGTTATTGCAGTAGCAGCAACATCTCACTTGTAGACAATAAGAACTGTGCTTTTAACACTGCTCTACAATAACAATCTATCCACATCAATATTGCTGCTTTTTTCTCATCATTGCTTTTACATCAGCATTTCAAATCTCTGCAGAGCAGATATGAAACTTATGAAGCTCTTGAATAATGAATTGGAGCTTCAACAAAGTTGAATGTAAAGCCGCCTGCAACTAATTACTGCCTCTGGGGTATTTAGGCAACGCAAATAAAACTACCAGCAACAGCAAACAGTGCTGTACATAACAGAGAATTTTTTAAGTAATACTGTAGATTAGATTTAATTAGTTCAACAGGAAGCTTTTGTACATACAGTACATGCAGTGCTGTAGAGAGGCGGATGTAATTATGTATGTTGTAGAAATATCAATAACTGTCATACTGTGAGCCAATTCAAAAGGTGGGTCAAATAGTTGCTTATTAGTTAACTGTCACTGTGGCATGCTGCGTTTAACATTGAATTGTAATCTCACTAAGGTCACTGTCCTGATGGCAAGCTCTTGAAATACTGCGACATAGGACTGAAAAAAAAAAAAAAAACTATTGTGGCTGATGCGACAAATGTGAATGAAGTGATGATTACAGAATTTAATTTTGGTTCACTCTTGTCGCAATGAAATATTTTATTTGCAACATTGTTTTGCACTTGGTTGAGCATTGTAACCAATCATAGATGTGTTTGTTGATGAATCCAGTGGTCAATCAAATGAGTCTAGAATACAGGCATTGTTGCATTTTTTTATTTCTAAATGAAAGAACCTGGCATGCAGTTGTCCTACACAAAACACATATTTAAATGTAAATAAGATAATAAAACATAAATAACATAGTATTATGATATGGTTACAATATAAGTAAAATAGACAAATCATTTTAAAATTAACAAAATATAAGGTAATATAATATGGTTACAACTAAACTAAAATCAACAATAAATATATTTTTTAAATTGAATATTATAATTAGTAATAAATTAAACAACGTATTTTTTATAAAATATATATTTTTTGTAAAATTTTAAAAAGATGATTCACATATATGGTAATATTGTAACATGGTTACAGTATAACAGATAAATAAGATAGTTTTATGATATGGTTACAGTATAAGTAAAACAGACAACAAATCTTTTTTTATAAAATCAACAAAATAAAATAACGTAGCCTAATATAATATGGTTACAACTAAACTAAAATCAACAATAAATATTTTTTATAAAATATTATAATATAATTATAATATAAATTAAACAACATACAGTATTTTTATAAAAAAAAACTTTTTGTAAAATTAAAAAAAAAGATTCACATATAAGGTAATATTATAATATTGCTACAATATAACTAAAATCAACAACAAATATTTTTTATAAACAATTAACCTAATAATTGAGAAATGTATTAATCATGCAGCCTTGCAGTGCATGTTAATAATAGCGAATTGGCTCTGCACCGATAACAACGACAGATTTTTGACCTGTCATCTAGGATGGAGGGGTGCAAGAGAAAACTAACAGACTACAGGGCGCTCTGGGTAGACAAAGAACATTTTCACTGACAGTCTAGAGTTCAAGCACTCTCAAAAACTCCCATTAAAATAACTGAAGCTGTTTAAACTATGAAATTAATATCTTACAGATTTGTACACACATTTGCACTTTGTTGTTTCTGACGAGAGAATTCGCCAGAAAGAGGTATTCAGGCAGCGAGCGAGTGAAGAAAACACCAGCATTTTAGCGATGACTCATCTGAACACCTCTGATTGGTCATTGCATTCAGAAGCTCAACAGCATCGTGTGTGATTGGTTAATGCGCAATGCTGTAAAAACCAGCGAACGCAGATTTGAATTTAGCAGCTGATGATATGACGCGCTGAACGTTCTAATCACGCCGGTGTGATTGTATTAAATGTAGAAAATATTAATCGGCTATTTTTTGTCTTTTGGAAGCTGCATTCAAAATCCACTTGGCTCAAAAATCTGAGGGGGCACGTGCCCCCTCACTTTGAATGGGCATGACGCCTCTGATCAGACATAAACATCCCGTGATGTTGTAAAAGGATGTCTCAAGTATAGGCCTATATTATTCTCAACCGGCTTCTCCTTTTCTTCTGCTTTTATCTTTAACTTCTAAAGATTATTACACTTAGATTTTAGACTACTGTCTTAGAGTTTTAGTAGAATACACTCAGTTTGGATTTTGTATTAATTTTTTATCTTTTCCTTTAATTTTAATATTTCACTTTTCTCATTTGTAATTGTTATCACTGATTCATGATAGTTGTCTTTAATAAACTCAAAAAATAAATAAATTTTACTAAATCCAAACTCTTGAATGGTAGTGTTTCGTTTTACTCAATTAATTCCCAATAGATAAAATCGGTAACACTTTAGTATAGGGACCAATTCTCACTATTAACTAGTTGCTTGCCTATAATTAACATACTGGCTGTTTATTAGTGCTTATAAAGCACATATTCTGCATGACCATATTCTACATCTCTAATCCTACCCAATACCTGAACTTAACAACTTAGTTCCACACTACATTTTGTCTCATTAAATACAGTATCTTGTTTCACTTGACATCATGAAAATGACCCAGTTAAACCTCTAAACACAGATATCAACAGGTTTACAGCAACAAGGCTTCATTCCTTCAAATGGGCAGCCAAATATACCTCAAGCTGGTGAAGAATAAAGAAAGAGCTAGAATGAAGGATGTGTGTGTGTGCACAGATGTAGAGGTGACCCTCACCTCCTCTCAGCAGCTCGGTGTGCAGGTAGGCCAGTCCTCTCGTCACCGAATGTGCCAGACGACAGGAGCTCACCCAGTCCAGCGTGTGCAGACTCAGGTACCGACACAGAGAGCCCTGCAAACAGACACAGTACAGTTAAACTAGCACATACACACACAGAGCCTGTAACTGCTGAAACGCACCACTAAAAGGGTCATGAAAGAACATGGACATGGTAGTTATTGCAGTAGCAGCAACATCTCACTTGTAGACAATAAGAACTGTGCTTTTAACACTGCTCTACAATAACAATCTATCCACATCAATATTGCTGCTTTTTTCTCATCATTGCTTTTACATCAGCATTTCAAATCTCTGCAGAGCAGATATGAAACTTATGAAGCTCTTGAATAATGAATTGGAGCTTCAACAAAGTTGAATGTAAAGCCGCCTGCAACTAATTACTGCCTCTGGGGTATTTAGGCAACGCAAATAAAACTACCAGCAACAGCAAACAGTGCTGTACATAACAGAGAATTTTTTAAGTAATACTGTAGATTAGATTTAATTAGTTCAACAGGAAGCTTTTGTACATACAGTACATGCAGTGCTGTAGAGAGGCGGATGTAATTATGTATGTTGTAGAAATATCAATAACTGTCATACTGTGAGCCAATTCAAAAGGTGGGTCAAATAGTTGCTTATTAGTTAACTGTCACTGTGGCATGCTGCGTTTAACATTGAATTGTAATCTCACTAAGGTCACTGTCCTGATGGCAAGCTCTTGAAATACTGCGACATAGGACAAAAAAAAAAAAAAAAAACTATTGTGGCTGATGCGACAAATGTGAATGAAGTGATGATTACAGAATTTAATTTTGGTTCACTCTTGTCGCAATGAAATATTTTATTTGCAACATTGTTTTGCACTTGGTTGAGCATTGTAACCAATCATAGATGTGTTTGTTGATGAATCCAGTGGTCAATCAAATGAGTCTAGAATACAGGCATTGTTGCATTTTTTTATTTCTAAATGAAAGAACCTGGCATGCAGTTGTCCTACACAAAACACATATTTAAATGTAAATAAGATAATAAAACATAAATAACATAGTATTATGATATGGTTACAATATAAGTAAAATAGACAAATCATTTTAAAATTAACAAAATATAAGGTAATATAATATGGTTACAACTAAACTAAAATCAACAATAAATATATTTTTTAAATTGAATATTATAATTAGTAATAAATTAAACAACGTATTTTTTATAAAATATATATTTTTTGTAAAATTTTAAAAAGATGATTCACATATATGGTAATATTGTAACATGGTTACAGTATAACAGATAAATAAGATAGTTTTATGATATGGTTACAGTATAAGTAAAACAGACAACAAATCTTTTTTTATAAAATCAACAAAATAAAATAACGTAGCCTAATATAATATGGTTACAACTAAACTAAAATCAACAATAAATATTTTTTATAAAATATTATAATATAATTATAATATAAATTAAACAACATACAGTATTTTTATAA
Source organism: Sinocyclocheilus anshuiensis (assembly GCF_001515605.1). NCBI lineage: Eukaryota > Metazoa > Chordata > Actinopteri > Cypriniformes > Cyprinidae > Sinocyclocheilus > Sinocyclocheilus anshuiensis. The sequence goes on along the minus strand of NW_015557118.1, from coordinate 291,678 downwards.
AAAAAAACTTTTTGTAAAATTAAAAAAAAAGATTCACATATAAGGTAATATTATAATATTGCTACAATATAACTAAAATCAACAACAAATATTTTTTATAAACAATTAACCTAATAATTGAGAAATGTATTAATCATGCAGCCTTGCAGTGCATGTTAATAATAGCGAATTGGCTCTGCACCGATAACAACGACAGATTTTTGACCTGTCATCTAGGATGGAGGGGTGCAAGAGAAAACTAACAGACTACAGGGCGCTCTGGGTAGAGCAATGATTATCTACCTGTAAGTGTACATCAGAGCCATAAAAGCCAATCGCTTTCCCTCAAGCCCTGTCTGAGTCTCCATGTTACCATAGCAACAGGGAAAATTATGTTATCCCCGGACACTGGTCCAGGCATTCCGTCTTTCTAACAACGTGTGACAGACAGAACACTGACTAATACAGACAGACGTTGCTCCAAAACCTAGTGTGCTGCTTTTGCTGTCTACTGCCCACATAGGCAGCTGTCTTCTAAGGCAGCATCCTAACTGACATGGAACCCTATAAGGGATGTTTCAGAGCTCTTTTTAGGCACATATGCCACACAAAACAACAAAAATGGCTCCTCACATGAAGTGCATGGTAGACTTGACTCATAATTGCTTTCACTGAAGTCTGACTTTAGCATGTTGCTAAGCAAATGACAGGATAACAATAGAGAGCACACACACATTTATGACAAAATTCAATTAACTTTTCTATTCATGCTTTTCAACCTTGAGTAACTTTAAATGACATTTCTGTCTTTCTATTGTATGAACCACAGATTCTGGGATGGTGTTTTGCATGAAATGCTGTCTAGGAATTTAAAATTTGAACACCACAAGTTGCAATATTCCTTTAAAGAGACCTATTATGCCCCTTTTTAGAATATGTAATATAAGTCTCAGGTGTCTCCAGAATGTGTCTGTGAAGTTTCAGCTCAAAACACCCCACAGATAATTTATTATATCATTTTGAAAATGCCTATTTTAAACCATATTAGTTTAAACTTCTGATATGCGGTTTTCTGAGCGCACACATCCGAAGCACGCGCACAGAAAGCGGCTGTCACAGCATGAGTACTAAACTAAGTTCTCTTTCATGTCTTATTGCACTTAAACTGTCAAATACACACAAGTTTATGCTAAAAACACACGAGTTACAAAAACATTCAGTTATGTCTGTGAAAGTAAACAGCTGGGAAAGATGCATGTTTATATTAGATCTGTGTGGCAGCAGCAAAATATACAGTAAATAAATCCACTGCTCTCTTGTCTGGGACTCTAAGGGTGCTTTCACACTAGCACTTTTGGTGCGCACCCGGGTTCGACTGACGTTAGAGTTCGGTACGTTTGGATGATGTAAATGCGGTCTTCCGAACTCCGGTGTGCACCCGCGAACCGTACCCGAGTCCGCTTAAAAAGGGTGGTCTGGGGTACGGTTCAAGTGAACTCCGGTACGGTTCGCTGCTGATGTGAACGCAATCGTACCAAATCACGGAAGTGAACCGCTATTAATAACGTATTATTGGATAAAAATGTGTGTTGGTGTGTTTCACTCACTTTCTTGACGAGTGTGACTGACGCGCTGAAAGCAGAGAGCTGTATATCTAATTTCTGTTCACCTTCAGAGTACTTTAGAGCATTTGCAGTACATTCGTAAGGCAGACGCAAGTGCTGTTATGTACTGAAGCTTTGGAAACAAAACCAACGGTTCAAAAACATAAATATAAAATTGAAGAGAGCCTCGCTACGCATTTTGCCGTCTTCTCCTGCGCCATCGTTACTAAGCAACAGGGTAAACAGCTGCTGGCTTGATGACGCAAACGAACCGCGGT
>NW_015557118.1:274217-287403 GCF_001515605.1 Sinocyclocheilus anshuiensis | reverse complement strand
CTCTTCCTGTGGGCTTTGTTCTGAAGAAAGACAAGAAGAAAGAAGAGACGAATGAGGAGGAGATCTCGCTGGAGGATTTGATAGAGACTGAGGTGAGAAGGAAGAGAAGAGTGTTTCAGAATGTGATTGTGAAGTAGCAGTGTCATTGAATCTGATAGTTATCTATCATAATTGTTGTTATGATCATCTGTTCTTTATTGTAGCGATCTACCCTGGGAGCAAATGTCACCCGAATTACTCTGGAAACATTCTTGGCCTGGAAGAAAATGAAAAGGCAAGAGAAACTGGCTAAAGCAGAGCAGGACATGGAGAGAAAGAAAGCCGACTTCAAAGCTGGCAGAGCATTTGGGGTGAGTGAAAATCATGACACAGATATTCCTGTTTGCCTGATCGATTAAAATACTGACCTCAAAATAAAAATAAAAAGATGCTGAGGTCTTGGAAAAAGGACTTATTCTGATAAAGTATTGGGCATTAAGGGTGCTTTCACTCTAGCACTTTTGGTGCGCACCCGGGTTCGACTGACGTTAGAGTTCGGTACGTTTGGATGATGTAAATGCGGTCTTCCGAACTCCGGTGTGCACCCGCGAACCGTACCCGAGTCCGCTTAAAAAGGGTGGTCTGGGGTACGGTTCAAGTGAACTCCGGTACGGTTCGCTGCTGATGTGAACGCAATCGTACCAAATCACGGAAGTGAACCGCTATTAATAACGTATTATTGGATAAAAATGTGTGTTGGTGTGTTTCACTCACTTTCTTGACGAGTGTGACTGACGCGCTGAAAGCAGAGAGCTGTATATCTAATTTCTGTTCACCTTCAGAGTACTTTAGAGCATTTGCAGTACATTCGTAAGGCAGACGCAAGTGCTGTTATGTACTGAAGCTTTGGAAACAAAACCAACGGTTCAAAAACATAAATATAAAATTGAAGAGAGCCTCGCTACGCATTTTGCCGTCTTCTCCTGCGCCATCATTACTAAGCAACAGGGTAAACAGCTGCTGGCTTGATGACGCAAACGAACTGCGGTTCGGACCCAAATAATATAATGTGAACACAGTCCAGCGTGGGCAGGCGGAGCAATCAAAATTGGGGTTCGGACCAAGCAATCGAACCAAGTGTGAAAGCACCCTAAATAGTGTTCTGTGGTCGTAAGTGCAGCCAAAGACAGAACAGTTAGCAAGCTTTGCTTCATGGCGTTAGAACTGGTACACCGTTGTCATTTGCGAAAACACAATGGCGGCGCTGTGGGTGGAAACTTGCAGATTAAGGGACGGAAATATTATAATAAGATTCCCTTTCTATATCACAGGGGGAACGAAATCTGAGCGTGTCATTTTTTCACAAGCTTGCAGAGAAAGGCTTACCAAAAAAAATTACTGGGTTAATCTTTTTTTACATTTCCTGGGTCAGTAGATGCACCGGGGACTCAATTATAACTCTTAAATATGTAAAAAGTCAGATTTTCATATGTCACCTTTAACTAAACTAACTAAAGCCAGTAATGATATCCTACAGGAAGTTATGTCATTTTTAGTGGGAAAACAAGCAAAGGATTGGATGGATTCTGTTCATTATTAGTTGGTATGTCTCAAACTTTTGGTATGTCTCTAAAACTTTTAAAAAAGATCTGTTAAAAATAACTTCATGCTGAAACCCTCAGGTTAGCTAACTCTCAATCACTCATTAAACAGTGGCTAAATTAAGCTAGTTACTTCCATCCAGTTAATTTGCCACTATGTATATAATCATGTTTTAATTAGAAAAAAAATCTTGAGAGTGAAAGTCTGGTATACACTTTTATAGCAATTGAATACCTTAAATTATAACTCAGATGTAATCATTTCAAGTTGCAGAGTTCAAAAGGTACAGCATATAAGGCAAAATCCAGAAAGTTCTTCGATTCAGCCTAAAGCAAACCATCAATTCATGTCTAAATAGGAAATGAACATTCACCTACAAGGGTTCTTCCTGTACTTTGGCTTTAGGCTAGGAGTTCATTATATAATTCATACATCAGAAGTGAAACAGGGCAAGAGCAAACACAGCGATGTCTCAACAGAGTGCTGTCTGTCTGCAGCCAGACACAATAAAGGTGTGTCTCATTCCCCACTGCCATTCAAAAGGCCCAGGCGGGTAGAACAGGCGCAGGTTATAGCATGTCAAACAGGAATGTACAGGAAAACATGTTGCAAAGAATGCTGGGCTATTGTTATTGTGCATGTTTTGTGTGAGTTCTGAAAGATGTGGGGGGAATGACTTAGAATGACTTGTGCCCATTGATAGGTCTGTTTATTTGCATGTTGTGTTTGCATTGTTTTAGCACTCAATTAAAGGAATTATGCAAATTACATAGCGACATAAACATGCATAAATAAGACAAATAACGGCATTGTCAGACTCTGTTCCATGTTTTGTGTGTGTCCTGCTCCCCATGTGCCTTCCCATGCCCTTATTTGGTTAGTTTCCTGTTCCTGTCCTGATTAGTTTATTTCATTTGTCCCAGGTGTTTCCCTTGGTTTTATTGCTCCCAGGTGTGTCTCGTCATCCCCTCCTCCTGTGTGTGTGTGTATAAAATGTGTTCCCAGTCCCAAGTTCTCTGACTGCTGTTGAACGTCTTCGTGTGTCTCCAGCGTCTCCTCGTTCCTCGTGTGTGTGTGCAACGTGACAGGCATAAAACAGCCTTTGTTCTAAATGAAATTTGCACTTCGTAATTTCCCAACTTGCAGGCTGGTTCTGAGTGCGAGGTTGTCAAGGATGCAACATACTACTGCAATCTCACATACTTTACTGGGAATGTAAAAGTCTAACTAATATGTAAAAGTCAATCCAGACACCCATATTGACTATTTAAAAAGCTGAAAGTGCACTCAACTTCAGGAAAAAAAATTAACTTAAATGATTTTAGCAAATGGCTGCAATATAACAAAGAGTGAAAAATTAAGGGTGTCTGAATACTTTCCGTACCCACTGTATATGCACAGTTACTTATAACACTCATTTGGTGAGTAATATCGATGTGTAACTGTTGCTGTAATCAATAAAAATGAACATAAAATAACTTTCAAGTAAAATTCAGCTTACCACTTTTTTCCCAGGTAATTTTAATGCAGTGTTAATTATGCCAGGAAGTTTTTTTAAAGAAGAATCAATCTATAAAAAGCCCACTTCACAAAGAAAGGTGGCATGTTTGTGTTTAAAAAAAAAAAAAAAAGTGACAATGACTTCATTTAAATACAGTGCTATAAAGTGCTGCAGGAATGAGTCCTGAAACCCAAAACCAAGTTAGCATTTTTGAACTTCCAGTTCCATCGTCCTGAAGTCAATTTTTTTTTTATGTTAACACAAGCATAATATATTTTCCTGTTTTGTTGTTGTATGACTTAAAATACATTAGTAATATCTCACTTGTGATTTTTAAAAGCTTTTAAAAGCTGTTGAAAACGGCGGTTGCTAACATCTAACTCAAACTATGCAATATATGACCTAATTTAAACTTTTTACTTTGTATTGTATTTTGCAATGGTATTTAGGCTTCAAAATTCATAGTTGCGCTCATTTGTGAAGATTATCACAATGAACTTTTGTTGGTCACAGAGCTTATTTTCTGCAATAATCCAAAAGCCAATGGAAAAATCCTATTGCTTTTTTGTTGAGGGATGCTAACTTCCAGATTGGCCTCCAAAAATACATCATCCCTGCAGCACATAATTTCAGCACATTTAGTGCTGCACTAGATTGCAGGTGGTTAGTGAATACAACAGAGAAATTTGTGCTGAAATGCAAAAGTGCCGCAGCAGTTTTGTGAATTAATCTCTGTATTTAAAATGGACAGAAAAACACCTTCTCTGACTGCAATGGCAGATGGATACAGAATAAGTGAATGAAAACAATAGGAGCCAGTCAGTCAGACAGAGAGAGAAAGATGAACAGGCACAACTAAAACACAAAGCTGACATCCAAGTCAACCTTCTCCTGCTGCCTGCTGGAAATCCATCTGAATCATGGATAAAAATACCTGACCAGATAGCGGCAAGACATTCGATTCCACTCCAGACTTCGACAGAAATAGTCAGGAGAAACTAATAAAACAAAGAGACGAGGAATAAAGGACAGATGAAGGTAAAATGTGGAAAACTACACCGAGCAGGGCAAGCAGGCACCAGAGCCGTGTCATATACGACTTTAAGGATGAGAGAAAAGAAGGCTTGTACCAGATCAATACTTACATGAGGGTAGTACTCCATAACCAGCAGGTACTCCATCCGCCCATCTGTCGTGAGACGCTCATCGCCAACAATAAAACGAGCAATGTTCTCATGCTCCAGAAGAGGGATTCGGTAGATGGAGCGCTCATTCACGAAGTTCTGCCGGTTGGCATAGGTAAAAACCTTTACGGCGACTGGCCGTTCATCCAGTGATCCTTTGTAGACAGAACCGTAGCGTCCTCGACCAATCAACTGCATGAAAAATTATTCAGGTGTGAACTGTAGCAGATGTTACATGATAAACAAATACAGATGGTTCAAGTTCATTACAATACAATTCAAAATCAAAATATGATAATGAGCACATATTTGGTGGCAGCTAGAAGAGTTGAACTCACTTCCAGGAGCTTTAAACTGTCTAAATCCAGAGACGGTTCTGATGGTGCGGCCTCTATCATGTCCATATTGTGCAGACCCTGTTTACACTCACCTGTAATAAACACAGTATGCACACAATGTATCACAACACTGTAACAATATGACATGACCTTCCTTTTCCAAATAGCCAATCAGTAAAGTGTACTGCATCTCACCCATCATCATGCGATAGCCGAAGAACAGCGCCACGATCAAGACCGCCACAATAGAGACAGACGCGAGGGCGATGAAGATGGCCTCATCCCTGTGTAAAGGCTGCTGCTCTTCTGGAGAAAGAGGGAAGAGAGAAGGAGAAAGAGAAAGAGAGGCATGTTAGACATTCAATCATTACTTGCATTTAAGCTCATTTTAGCTTTTGAATTTGCACGTTGAATAAATAATCAACATGCTGTTAAATTGCCACAAAATAAATGAATAACAAACAAAAATCATATACTGTACAGAAATGCAGTTACAATTAAAGTTAAGGAAGCAAGATATTCCAGAAGGTTTCAAGGCAGAAATGTGAAATGTTATTACAATTTAAAATAACTGTTTAATTTATTCCTCTAATGGAAAAGCTGAATCTACAAAGTTCAAAAAAGTTATAAAAATACAAAGTTAAAAAACAGCATTCCTTTGAAATATGCCATATTTTGTAACATAATAAATGTCTTTACTGTCACTTTTGATACATTTTGTGTGTAATCATGCTGAATAAAAGTATTAATTTCTTTCAAAATAAATAAATAAAAATACTGACCCGAAACTTTTGATCGGTACTGTTTGTTTGTTTGTTTATTTATATAGCACAGTTTAACACCAGGTTGCCCAAAGTGATTCACAATATCACAATAAAATTACATAAAAACAAACATGGTCACAAATAACAACACAAATCACATAACAACATAGGCACAATTTAAAATAACTAATAAATAAATACTGTATAGTTTGTATAAAATGGGTCCACGCTCATTATGGTAGCTAGAGGAACAGAAGTCCCGCCTTCCAGTTAAAAGAGCTAATCATCTCTTTGATAAAACAGATGTCTGCTGTTTTTTTGTTGTTGTTTTTTTAGCTGGACAAGAACGATAATACATTTGTTTTTGCATGATTTGAGCTAAATAATTTTTTATATCATTGCTGTCAGATTTTATTGCTGATGTGAATTATGCTATTAAAATGTCATCTTGATAAGCAGTATGTCTATTGCTGCCCATAGGAATTGAGTAAGGGACAAGCAGAAAATATTTTTGTATGACTTTAACAAAGCTTTACATGTATTGAATCTGAAAAATTCCAATAATTCACGAATATCTGCCCTTGCGATGCGATTTCTGTCCATGCAAATGTGTCCACCAGTTTCTGTTCAAATCTAACAGTCCACCCACCAAAAGAAATCCTACTAACTTCTGTTCAAGGAAACTATCAAAATGATTGAAATCGTTCTGGTCTGTCATGTACGTGAGCCATACAAAGCCATACAGCCTCCAAAATCCAATTAAACTCAGCGCTAGCTTTCTTCAGCTTTTGATTCTTTTCACTTTCTCCATTTTCTCACTCTGCTTCAGACACAGACATGTCCTTGCATTCAAGAGTGAGCGCTTCGAGGCAAGAAAGCCGCTCTCACACAAAAAGAGCTAAAGAGAGAGAAAGATGAGTGGGGATGATAAAACCACAGCTATGGACTTCAGTTTCAAGCTGAGAGAAAGAGAACAAACACTTAAAATGGTAGGACAGTGCTTCAAAATCAAACCCACTCACACAACTGCTATGAGATGATGATTATGAGAAATCGAGTTTAAAATATTGTGCATGCTTAAGTATTTAAATGAATTTGTGAACTGATGCATGCAGGAAATGTGGAATTTATCTGTGTTTATCTTCAAGGCAATGAATGCGGATGTATGGGAAAACACAACATAGATGCAAATCTACACTTCTGCCTGTATTTCTGAGCTGCTGGACCCTCCCAGGTCCACTGCAGCAGCTAGAACGGCAACAGACCTGCAGTGTTACACTATCACACAGCCCAAAAAGGTTTGAGTTTCTCAAGACAGATCAATAAATATGAGATTTAATCCACAGCAGTGCGTCAGACTGCATGCTCGTGTTCGCTTCTGGAAACTAATCTCTCACACACACTCGTATATAGCCACACTCATTTAATGCGAGGATAAAACAGGCATTTATAGATATCGACAGAAGAAAAAAAAAACACACTCTCATTCTCACATATGCATAGACACTGTTTACATGTCTTGGAGCCGGCGGCATTTAGCTTGGAGGCAGAATGTCTGAGTGTGCCTCCCTCTTCAAGACTCTACAAACAATCCTGTTATACTTCCTGTATGTCTCCCCCCAGCTCCCTGTCCATTACGAGAGCTCTCCTTCTTTTCTCACATCTCCATGTTTCATATTCTGTATGTATGAAATATTACAGAATCATGGAAACGTACAAGGGTTATACTATTGCATTCTTTGAAATTACCATAAAATACCATGGTATACGCCAGTCATTCAGTATCACAATATATGCCAAAAATTATTTCTATGTTTCATTGCCAAGCACGACTATGATCCACACAACATAAAATAACCGTATAATAAACAACAAACACCATCTGATATCTTCATTGTACTGTGGTACTGCCATGAGAGAGTTTTATAATGGCTTTTAAAGGGGTCATATGATGCGATTTCAAGTTTTCCTTTTATCTTTGGAGTGTTACAAGCTGTTCGTGAATAGATAAGATCCCTAAAGTTGCAAAGACTAAAGTCTCAAACCCAAAGAGATATTCTTTATAAAAGTTAAGACTGGTCCACGCCCTCCTAAAACGGCTCCTTTAAACACGCCCCCACATGTCTAAGTCACGATGTGGGAAGATTTGCATAATGTTCACGCAAAGAAAGAAGGTGTAACTTTATTGTTGCTGCCACCGCCGCCGCCATGTTGTGAAGACGTTGTGTGTTTCGTTGCGAAAGTGAAAATACTTTGTTCGGCCTTCCAGAAGAGGACACGACTAGAAATCAGTGGTTAAGTTGTATTTACAACACTGTTCCAGAACAGTTCAACCCAAATATTCAGATGTGTCCAGCACATTTTATGGAGGACTGTTTCCTGATCCTGTGAGAGTAGACACACTTGCCACTGATGATTCAAACGCGAGTTTTGAGCAGTGTAGAGTATTTGTAAAAATCGACGCGTTTCAGAAAGGCGGGGCATAGAGGAGAAACAATAATGAACAATATGTGGAAAATAATGTGTTTTTTTAACCTTAAACCGCATAAAAAATTTCATTACACAAAATAATGTTCTTTTTAGCAACATCGTATGACCCCTTTAACACACTGATTAACTCCCTCCCATGATTCCATAGGAGTTTGTTGTCAAGTTACATTTTTCTCTAGTCATGTTATGTCCTTCATGGAGACACATGGAATAATGCACTTCATTTCTCTCTGTAGCCTCATGTTTGTCATCACATCACGAGCCGATCTCCTGTCCTTCACAATCTTTCAGACCGAGCATCAGGACAGATGCAGTTTCCCTGGGTAACCAGAACTCTTCTGCGAAATCACCATCTCCCACTCAAAATGCCTGGCAACCGTGCGCAGTCACAACCTGCCTGCAATAAATTGGTCTTGCCTAAATTTTTATCTATTGTCTATTTGTGTCAGTGCTGTATTAGAGTAAAGACACTGCGCTGAGATGCTTTTAAAGTTAAAGGTTAAAAACACACACAGAGGAAAAGCAGCAAAAACTACTAAGCCCTATCAAATCAAAATTGTTTGGTTTTAGTCTATGTGTATTAGCTTTGAAGTCATCTAGCTATATGCTAGCATATTCCCTAACATTGACAATATTAGGATTTAACAGATACATTCAAATTAACATCACAACAGAACAGAACAAAAATACTGATGACTCATCCTGCACTACACCGATTTTTGTCCAATCAAATGCTCTGTAGAGTGAGAAAGTCCCTCCCCCTATGGCTCTGATGTAATTAGAAACTTCAGGATAATTTTTTTTAAAAGTTGACAAACTTTAAATGGATAATTAACCTAAAAACTTTCATCATTTACTTGTCTCATCAAGTTTGATTTTCTTTCTTCTGCTACACACACACACACACACACACACACACACACACAAAAAATTATATTTTGATGAACGGAGAAAAACATTATTGGTTCCCACACATCAAGCACGGTTGAGCTTCTATTGACCATATTTGATGTGCTCTATGCATGTGTGTTGTTGATACATTTTTGTATGTAAATAAAAGCCTAAGTTAAATCTGTTCATTATATAAAGTGATCATATCACTTCAGAAGACTTGTTTTAAACTGCTTGTTTAATTACGCATTGTTTTTTTAATGAAGTTTTTGAAGAAATGTTTTGGTTGTGTGGACTTTCAAATAATGGACAAATACGTTAAAAGAACATTAAAAATATAATTTTGAAAATGGATGAAAGTTATATAGGTTTGGAAGGTTAGTAAATTATGACAATTTTCATTTTTGGATGAACTATTTATTTAATGGTTTTCTAATACAGAACTACATATAGTCCATAAGGATCAGTTTGTGCAAAGAGCAAAACAAAACTCTTACATTAAAATTCATAAGGAAGAGGGACATAGGCTATACTTAAAATCAAGACTAATCTGTGTGAGACACCTGCAAAACTGATTTTAAAAGCACTGAATGAGAAATAATTTTTCTCCTGAGGAACATGCGTCTCATGTTATGAATATGATTATGGGTACCACACAGGGTCTTTCCAACAGACAGGCAGTCACATCATAGATATGCAGCCCATCCATAATACAAAGCCTGTGTGGGAGAATTTCAAAGACTGCCGGCTCAGAGACACCAGGGAGACTCTAATGGGAGTCATTCATGAGCGGGCAGACTTTCATGCTGCCATTACCACAACAGGGCTTAACATCACTACCTGAATCCCCCCACCAGCGAGGACAACAAAAGCCACTCAATGGGAATTCTCTGGCCTACATTCAGCTTTCAGAGTTGGATGTTGGGGAAGAGAGTGCGGGAGCCTGACAAAATACATCAGCATGTGCCAGACAAATACAACATGACTGCAATCTGCATTTAACCACTATTAACTTCCGATCTAAGGCATAGCTATGGGCCAGAATATAATTGCGACTTTAATGGAGATGGGCTTTTCTGAATTAAGCCACACACCCCAAAAACCACCTAGCAACAACCCAGAAAGCCATAGCAATTGCACAGTAACACACTAAAAAACTGGCTTTTCAGAGACTGGCAAAAATTCACACTGCATACAGATCTCACAATATACTGATATAGACAATAAGACTGATATTTAAAGGGGTCATGAACTGAGAAACAAAAATTCCCTTGATCTTTTGACATATAAGAGGTCATTGTGCTATAAAATCAGCCTGTAAGTTCCAGAACTCAAAACTTTCTCCTTAGTCTAAAAACAGCTTATAGTAAAGCCAGTCTGCCAAAACGACAGCTTGTGGAATATTTCACTCTATGATGTAATAGTGTGGCTAAACATCGCCTCCGCAGAAGAAGATAACGCCTGCTTCTACATCGCTGTCTGTTTAGCCCCGCCCACCGATTCACAAACATAGTGTAAATAACAAGAGGAGAACGCAGGTCTATGCAGAAACCAAGCAGTCTTTACATTGCCTTCCTTCTGATCCCAACATTAGGAAAGAGTGAATGGACTTTATTTTTAATCCAGACAGCGTCAGAAAGAACTTGGTCCTTTGTTCACTTTATTTTACTATGGATTTGTTTACAAACAAGGCACGATTTGACGCAGGATTTTCAGAAAGATTGAAACTAAAAGACAATGTTGTGCCAACTATATTGGATTCGACAGTAATGTTTCAATACATGTGAGTAACTGTTTTTGTTACTTTGACACTGTCTGTTAAACAGATCGTTTGATATGAGTATTTATGCATTTTAAACCTAAATAACTGCAGCGTCCATCTGTGAAGGATGTAGGCTGTCAAACATACACAACACAACTGTTAGCCAAACAAACAGTGGTTGTTTACTTCCGAGTCTACAATCTGCCACGCCTATTCAAACAGAGGGTTCTGATGAGGGGGGTTAAAAACAGGACAGAAAATAACCTATTACTTCGAAATTATGATGTTTTTTGATGCTAAAATCTTGATAACATTATAAGTGGACCTCAGAGAACAGTACAAAATAAAAAACAAAGGCATTTCATGACCCCTTTAAAATGTAAATATTGTTATAAGGGCTGCACGATTAATCAAAATAAAACATGCAATTATCAAATCACAAAGGCTGCGATTTAAATAAATTCATACCACAGGCTGCTGAACGCTTGATTCTGATTGGTGGATGAATGTTCTAACGTGTGCAGTTATTTACCAGGAAACGCTCAGCTATGAAGTAGTTCCTGGTCTGTCGACTGCATTATAGTTCCATATCACTTCACCAAATTATTTCAGTTACTTCAAAGGTCCCATCAGTGATAGAGCACACAAATAAGACAAACAATACAATACAAATGGCATGCAGGAATCTGCAGGAAGAGCCAATTAACAGTTCATTTTGTACATTTCTCTACAGTTATGGTAACAAAAACTCTCTCTGCCTCCCAACGCCAAAAAAGACGAAACACAAAATAAAGTTAAAGATGAATTTGACTGCTTTTTTTTTTAGATATTGCAATATTGTTAGCATTCTTTTGGCCACGTTAATCATGTACGAAAACCTGACAATTTTACAGTCCTAATTTCACTACATATTAATAGCCTTTATCAGACTCTATTACCTGCACTGTTATTTGACTAGAGTTTCACCAAGCAAACTCATTCTCCACCAACCCCCCAAAACTCTTGCCATTCACTGTGTAAAGGTTAAGGTTAAAAGAGGCAAAGCTAATGAATAAATTAATTAAGGGAAATGAGCAGATGCTTGTTCGCTCACAGCTCCGCTGGCAGACAGCTCATCAGCACAATAAAATGATGGACTCAATCTGGCGAGCACAAGCACAACTACAGCGTTTTTGGCACATGCTGTTGTGGAATTTAATTCTTACAGACACACACGTACACTCAAACTGCTGGCTATCAATTTGACGGCACAACTCAGATCACAGCTTCAAGAATGGACAGACTTCTTCATTTGCTCTATCTGCATTACAGCACAACAATGACCGGCCAGTTTTTCAGCAGTCCGGAAGATTCTTTTGCCCTATTCATTTTCTCCTTAGGGATATCAACTCAATAAAGCGTTCTAAGCTATGAATCCATGCCCACAGACTTCCGCAGATTTGGAACACCATTCACAAAAGTTGTACACATCCTTTGCCTATTGAGTCATTATTTTTTAAACATTATGGCTAATTTAATTGTGCTTTCACGTATCAATAAAAGCATAGTACTCTAGTACATAGTGTCTACAACGGGCCGTGGCACTCGCGTGTTAGTTCAGTTTAACACATTATACCTAATCCATTCCACAGATTTTTCCTCAAAATCGATGCAGAAAATGTGAAAAAGAAAGGATTTCATCTGGGCCTGGTGATTTGTCATAGCAATAAAGCACGAAAATTGAGAGAGGGAGAGAAAAGACAGAGAGACAGAGTGAAATGACAAAAGAGACAGACAAAATATCAGCAGGAGCTCTTGTACAGCAAAAAACGAAACGGATTTCACAGAGCAATATGAAGATGGCAGATGACAGATACACTGCCGAGAGTCTGCATGGCTGTTTCACAGAGATTTACACCTGAAAGAGTAAAAGCATTGACCACAGTACACAAAAGATGATTTATGTGACAAAGCCAGGCAATAGATTATCTGTGAGAAAACCCCCAAATACAAACAAACACACCAGAATCAAACAGGAAAGTGCTCCACCTGCAATCAGTATGGGGTTTCACAAACAAGATCATCCTTAAAATGTTCTTGTTTTCTATTAGTCACCAACAATCAATTCTCTTAAAGCTGATACACTTCGCATAAAAATCACAGGAAGCAGAAATAAACCGGTGGTTCTACTCGTAAGGGAAATAAATAGAGATGCACCGATTGCAATTTTCTTGGCCGATTCCGATGTTTTGTTAGTGTAATCTGCCGATACCGATTTTTGCCGATTCCGGTTTTCTTTCTAAGAACTATAATTGACAGCATATACAAACAAAAAAATACTTTTCTTCAACGCAAAGTTTTATTTTCATAAAAAAACACAAGTAAAAAGTCAGTAATAAAATAAGAACAAATAAAAAAAATTGCAAACAACAGCACAAATAAATGCAATAGAATAAAGAGAGCTATGAAACTAAGTTTTTCAGTTAAGAAACACTACTGAAATTAATCAAATGTAAAATAACACATCCAGTGTAAATACAGATTAATGCTTACCATTTAAGTTATAAAACGTATTCAGTCAAGAGCAGAAAATTATTTTTTTTACTTTTGTTCTTTGATTAACATGACAGACAGCAGCATAACTATTGGACTGCGGTCCCTTTAAGAGTTTATCCACGGACCCAATATACTGTTAC
>NW_015557118.1:238055-273527 GCF_001515605.1 Sinocyclocheilus anshuiensis | reverse complement strand
GAAGTGAGACTGACCGGCCGATCACCGATCCGGGCCGATCATGAGGAAAATTGGCCGATTCTGATCACTGGCCGATCGATCGGTGCATCTCTAGAAATAAATATGTCAATTCAAATCAAGTCCAGCATCACTACATGACACAACACTGCAACACAGTAGTTCTCAAACAAAAATCAAGATTAAAAAAAAATCTTAATTCAGTGCCTCAACAATGTATTAGTTATTTAATATTTAAATTTAATTTATTTTTAATTTTTAATTAAACAGTTTATTTTTTTAATTGAATTTCATTTTTTTAATTGAATTTATTTATTATTATCATTATTTTATTGTATTTTTTTGAAAAAACAGGGTTTTGGAAAACCTATGTTTTAGATTCATTTTAAACGTGTGATTTCTAGAGCTGGAAATCTTATGTTAATTAAAATAAAACTCAGTGGGAATTTTTAATATTAATATACATTGTTCTAAGCTCTAAAATATTTTATAATGTAGAAACTGATTCCAGATTATTTAAAAAAATCTTTAACCTGTATAAATCAAATCACAAACTTTCAATGTTATGGGGCCTTTGAATATTTTCGTGGACAATGGGGAGACTTGGAATGGAAAAGGTTGAAAACCACTGGTGTACTATGGAAGTTCACAATTTGTCCTAACTTTGAGTCTGATGCAAAATTCACATCATTATCAGAACAAACACTTGAATATCCAAATAATGATTCAGTTTCTAAACATTTACTCTAACAAGACTGAGAAATCTAGAGCATCCCTGACCTGCCAAAAGTGTGGACTGGGAACATTACGGTATATGATGATACAATTACATTTTGACTGGCAAACCAGCGGGAATGTGTGCCGACCATCAAAATGAATGGGATGAAGGATTCCAAATATAACAGGGATATCTAGTTCCACTGTGACATGGAGTTTTTTTCTGTTTGACTTCTGGCTTTTATTGTCTTTGTAACAGTAGCTGTATAGAGGCTCTTTGATGCTCTTTTCCGCCTATCAGGAAGGCGCTTTCCGGCAGATAGCAGTTTGGCAGCGACTGAGTCAAAAAGGCATTTCCTCTGTGGATAACCTACTCCTTTCTCCCACTTTCACTTCTTGTCCTTCTTTTTTCCTTCTCCGTGTCTGTCTTTCTCATTCCATACGGATGGCTTTAATCCTCTCACCGCTGATTCAGTGTTCCTCTTTATTCCTTTTTTATTCATGGCGACTGCTGTATAATTCTCAGCTGTCTGAGCCCACTGCAATTCACACCACTCTGACAAATAAGCTCATGGAGAGTGACTGGATTTTCAATAAAAAAGAGAAATGGTGACAAAAACAGACTCGTTTGCATAAGTGAGTTACAGCGCTGGCCACAGATTTCGCATCGGTGAAGGCGGAGACATTTCAAGATGATCCGAGAACGGTCCTTTTGTTGGTCATTATGATTTACATTATGCTAGCATAACACAGCAACCACAATCCAGGGTTTGAGGAAAAGAGAGAGGAACCCAGTTTCTTTGACTATGCTGCAGGAGGATCTGCTTTCGCTACAGCAGGCGCACCTGCCACACCTGGACTGAAGACACATGACACATAAATAAAATAAAATAATAAAATAAAATAAAAATAAAATATGAGAAAATAAAATAAAATAAAATCAGACTGAGATTTTCTAGCAAATATAATAGTGAATTACCCCTTTAAACATACCTAGAAACATGTATTTTCACCGTAGAAATTGATTATAAATATTATATAATCAATTAAATATTTGAGTTAAGCATTACTAGAAAATGTTGTATTCACTATAGAAATGTATAAAAAATATTTTATTAATTTCCATGATTTTTCCAGGCCTAAAAGTTACAGTTAAAGTAAAATCCTCTGATACTGTCAGGTTTTCCATGACATCTTGGTGTAAGTGAGGAAAATGTTTAATTTTGACAGAGAGCTCTTTAGATATAAGATAATAGATGTATTGAAATGTCAAGAATTCAAACTCCTAACTCTTCAACTGTCATTAGTATCAGAAAGTCAGGAAGATTGGATCACGATTTCAAAAAGCCAACAGCAAAAGCGGTCAAAGTATAAATTTGAATCTCATTTTAAAACAGTTTGACTGAATCATTAAAATAATAAGACAACAATGCTCCTAAAGGCCCCATAAGCCCTATTTTTCAGCCCAAACTTTATGGGTAAATCATAGAAAATACGCCAACACAGGACAAAAAAAACTGCGCTTGTCAGGTCATGGGGTCTCAAATTAAAAGCTGTTCCTGATTTCGATCAGAAGACGGGTCTCTTGAGTGTCTAGACATCTGTAGACTGATGTGCAGGTTGAGCACCGGGCTCAGGTTTCTCACAGCAGATTGCACGTCTGTGACCGTGAACCCTGTGACCCCAGATCTGTTGACCTCTGTGACCCCTGTCACGAAGCAGCACATCTGGGGTCCCCGGTTGAGAGAGTGCTGACACGGCCATGAATCAGACACAGTCGGCCTGTCTCAGCCCAGCGCCACGGCAACTGCCTCCGTAATAGTCCCATCAATTACACCACCCGCCACGTTCCTCCAGCCGAATCAGTGTGACATAAAGAGAACACCTCCTCCAGTTCAGCCGACACGTCTCCTCTTCATGTGTGCTTTCCACATTCTCCTAGGCCAGAAATGTGATCAAAACCACTTCTAGCTACACAAACTCAATTTACACGTTACTGCGCACTGAAACGTTTTTGAGTACAAATCAAAAACTCAAAACAAGTATGTGAAATAACATGTCTCTGTCAGGACAAATACGGTCATAGCAGAGTAACAATTTCAACAGAAACTGTCAACATGTTTATACTGTAGCTACATTATACCTGAATAAAAACATTATAGGAGACATTATTATAGGGGGGAAACAGAAATATGGTGACTGTAGGAATAAAAATAAAAAAAGAGCCAACTGCAATTTTAATGGAGACTTTAAATAGAGACCACTGTGAGATTTTTTTGCTGATTTGAAATATGTTATTAAACCAAATAATGTACACAACAATTTGAACAAATTTTATAACTTTGGTCAATTTTGTTATTTGTTTCTGGGAAACAAATAAATAATTTTCAGTACTTTTTTTCCAGACTTTTATAGTGTTACAAAAGATTTGTATTCCTACAAATGCATTTTCTTTACTTTTTTTTTTTTATTCAACAAAGAATCCCAAAAGTTTTCAACACTCATAATAATAATAAATGTTTTTTGAGCAGCAAATCAGCATATTAGAGGATTTCTGAAGGATCATGTGACACTGAAGACTGGAGTAATGATGCTAAAAGTCAGCTTTACCATCACAGAAATAAATTATATTTTAAAATATAAATACAAAACAGATATTTTAAATTGCAATAATATTTCACAATATTATTGTTTAAGCAAACAGTTGTTGGTCCCCATTGACTTCCATAGTAGGGAAAGACATACTATGAAAGTCAATGAGGACCATCAACTGCTTGATTACCAGCATTCTTCAAAATATCTTCTTTTATGTTTAACAGAAGAAAGAAACTCGTACAGGTTTAGAACGACATGAGGATGAGTAAATGATGACGGAATTTTTGCCTTTAAAAAGAATTTTTGCCTATTACATCTACATTTATACACTTGCGCAGAGTACGTTTCTAATCTTCACAAGCATCTTAGTGATCGAAATCCAGAACACTTTATCTCCTTAATTTTCCATCATGCAGAGTAGTTCAATACTAATTCCCTTCATTTGTTAGTCCCAGGGGCAGATATTCAATACATGGTCTTCTACACAAAAAACAACTGCTCAAAGTCACACGGCACGAATCCAGCAGCAGCAGCAACCTGAGGTGATGGCTGGCAGATCTTCTGCCCTGTCACTAGGCACTTGGCCATTCAGTCTCACCTCCGCACAGTCTGTGTGCCGCCCACGTGTCCACACATGCTCACACTCTAAACATGCCACAAACACACTCAAACAAACAATGATGGAGATATCTGCCTCAGCATACACTCATGTGCACCTCTAATGAACACAAACATGCCCTAATGACCCATATGAAGCAGAAAAGCTCTGAAATTGGATTTCTAATCGGATGAGCCATGAAAAGCTCTGATTTTATCTTAAAGGGACAGTTCACCCCAAAATGAAAATTCTGTCATCATTTACTCAGCCTCATGCCATTCTAAACTTGTATGACTTTCATATCTTATTTTATGTTCCACAGAAGAAAAAATCATACAGGTTTGGAACGACATGAGGGTGAGTTAATGATGACAGAATTTCCATTTTTGGATAATCAAGAAATAATCTGTCTGTCTGTTCACACCAGCGTTAGTATTAGTATTATTTATTAATATTTTCAATTAGGTTTTTTACCATTTATAAAATAAATGTTTTAAAATTTTAATTCCTTTTTTTGTGCTTTCGTCAATTTTGTTTTCATTTGAATGGCAGTTTAAGCATAATACAGTTTTCATGTGTTTTTGTCAGTTTGATTAGTTTCAGGCTTATTTTAGTTGAAATTTCATTCATGTTTGAGCTTTTGTCTAACTGTCTAATTTTTTAGTTTTTTATATTTATATTTAGCTTTCATTTATTTTTAGTTCCGGTTTGAGTCATTTTAGTACTTAAAATTATTTAATATTAATTGATTTTTTTAAAGTTAATTTATCTAATATTTATATTTTCATTTAATTTTTAATTTGAAATAATAAAAAAGTTTTAGCTTTAGTTAACAATAACAAAACTGGTTCACATTATAGTAAAGGACTATTCAATCACTTGTCGATCAAAACAGCTTGTCACTTGTGGCTGGTTAGGACAAAGTGTAACAGACTGACATTTTACTGACAGTTAAATTCGCATTACTGCGGCGTCACGCCTGCATAGCCCCACCCACCATGAAATCCCATTCTGCATGAACATATTAAAATAAATCATGGCCTGATATCCTGCCTGTTTTGTGCCTTTTTTGTGTATTGCAGCATTTTTGCATTTAGAGTGGACAAAATAATTACGTGTTGCTGGGAACTTACCACATAATTTCTGGGAAGAACGTGGTAAGGCTAACAACATGCCTTAAACTGTGGCAGAATCATTTCAGAACACAGTCTCTTGTGGGGTAGTGCTACAAAATAATATACAACACAGGGCGGCTGCTTTTTTTATCAAGAACAATGAGAGGGGAAAAGGAAAATCATAAACTACAGCGGCCTAGAACGCTTGTGTGAAAGGACTGGATTTAGGCAGCCATTATACATGTCACCATGAAGAACAGCAGAGAGGAGGATAAAGTGTAAACTCACTAAGTTATGGCCGGGGGGAAGGGAGAGGAGGTGTGAAAGGAGGGAGAGAGGAGGGGTAGAGGAGGTGTGTGTGTGTGTCTGGGAGGTCATTTCCCCTCTGCAATTAAAACAGCTGCCAAGGTTAATCTATGCCTGATCGATCAGAGGCTTCTCCCACTCCGTTCACAGTCTTCAGCTGGGAGATCACACCGTCCATCTAAATGAAGCTTGCAGTGAATGTGTGTGTGAGACTCTGAAAGCACATTTTCTGAGCAGGTGTACAGCTTACAAAATCAGTGAAGTACAATGCCAGAGACTAGCAGATGTGTGCTGCTGCTCCTTCTGCAGATAACAACAGCCCTGTTCCAATCCAAGCCAAAAGGCTGAATAAATGCAATGGAAGTTTGCAAACTTTTTTCTGCATTGAATCTATTCACGCCAAGCCTGATGCAAATGTAGGACATTTTTTGAAAAAAATGTATGATGATGTGAATGAATGCAAAGTATTTTCCAGATACAATACAAGAATATATGAAGACTTTATTTGAAAAAAAAACAGATAACTCCGGTTTTTTTTTCATTTTTTAAAAATCATGTCTTTTGTTATGTTATCATGTTTTTATTGTGTTTTATTGTGTTAGCTGTATTTTTTTTTTTTTTTTTTACCTAATCAAAATAACCCAACTGCAGTTTGATTTAGATTAATTTGAATGCACAATGAAAAAACATGCTTATTGAGTTATTGGTTTTTGCAAATGAACTCTTCATATCTAACATCTAAAAAAAAATAAAAAAATCCATAGGATTTACCAATACTAAAAAATAAAAATCGAATGGCTCTTTCAGATTTGCATTTGAGGAATTTTGTATTTTTAAAATTTTTTTTATCCTTCACTCAGCAAAGAAAAGGCGGGGTTCAAATATTAATTTTGACATGACTCATAGTAAATGATGCTATATTTCAGCAATTGCTTTAGCAATGTTGCTATAATAGAGATTTTGTGCATTTTGTCTTTGTACTGATGTTCATTAACATGAATAGAATGATAGAATAATAGAAAGAACGACAGAAAAATGGAACAGTAGACAGAACAACAGATAGAAGGATAGAACAATAGAACGATATATAGATAGTAGATGGATGGATGGATGGATGCAGATGAAAATGCTTCATTGGTCAGAGAATAAACATTCTTTTAAAAGATTAAATAAATAAATAAATACTTGGCCCATCAAACAGAAGCATGGGAAGCTACTATTTAAAAAAACAAAAAAAAACAACAACAAAAAAACATGCAAATCTTAAAAAAACAACATGCAAAAACCAACCTAACCAAAATATTTTTAAAAACTGGATATTCTCAGTACAAGCTTTTAAACTAATAGGAAAGCATTTAATCTTTGTAAAATCTTCCTGCATGAAAGTCTGTGCTGTAAATCACATACTGCATGTCAAACATAAAAGCTAAAACAGTTCAGCCGTGTGACCCACAGAGATAGTTAGAGTGTATTGTGTTGATGTCAGAACAGCTGGGCTCCGCCACAGCCTCACCGCTCATCACAGTCAGCAGGTGTGCACATGCACAGAAACAAACACTAACAATGTGCCTGTGATGCAGCAGAACAGCATGTTTGATAGTGTGTAAACTGTGAGCATCATCTAAATCTGTGTTTTTCCACCTTCTGCTCGTTAGAGAAATAAAAGAAACCGTGCCACCCTAATCTTCCTAAACTGTTGCTCACTCTGCATATTTCACAGGTTGGAAAGCATGTGGAATTCAAAAGAGATTCCCCTCTTGGAACGTGACACTTGCGCGCACAATTACCATCATTCCCGGGCAATATGTTCGAACAGAGGACATCTTCACGTCTGCTACTCTACCTGATTAAAAGTGAAATAATTGCCCCTGTCACAGCCTTTGGTTCTGGTATGACATCCTCCTCCTGTCGAAATCCTGCTTTAAAAGCATGTTTTCTTGTGGTGCCCATTTTCTAAGAGCTGCCATAAATAAAAAACAAAAACAAAAAAAAACAAATGAGTCACCACAGCAGCTCTCCAACGTAGGAGAGTGGGGTGAGGGAACATTTCCAAATCTGCACTTCACTTATCTATAAAAAACCCATGCGTTTACCGAATAACACATCCGGTGCCGGGAACTGTGTGGTGGAGGGGTGAAAATATTGGTAAATGGATTGTATAACAAGTGAGGATGTCAGCTGCCTCACACTCAACGAGGAACACATCAGCGAGCGTGTGTGGACATCATCCATCAATGCAAGTGTCCGTGCAAGTGCTACATTTTGCACAAGACTGCAGACTTTATTCACATGTGCTGCAGACTGCTGATAATGTCAGTCTGGTGTCTCTCGCTCTGCGTAGACAGCGGTGAGAGACAGCTGCGGTTGGGCGGGGTTTGAATGTAGAGCATGGCCTCGCTTTGCACCCTGCTGCTATACAGTGTAACACGAAAAAAAATAGGGTTTGACCAGCTCTGTGGTGGAGGTGAGGGCACAAACGGTCCGGTGCCGTCTGAGGATGCAGAAGACACATGTGCACAGGCATTCTGCCCGGTAACAATCGAAAGCAGAAAGACGATTGGCCGACACGGAGTCTTTAGTTCTCAAACTCTGTGGCCTCTTCACGCAGGCATGGCGCCAAACATGGGGCTCCCTCCCCTGCATTAATACATTCAACCTCTCATCTTGTCTTTAGAGACAGATTCATTTGAATGTTTTTGTGCAAAGTTGATTTCCAGGGTCAAGCCTTCAAAGTTTAAACATGCATTCATTAGCGATGGCTTTGAGAAACCTAAAACCTTTTATTTTTCCATTATTCCCCAAATCAAAACGCACTTCTCAAGGCTCTTCGCTTGAGAAGTCGTGCTAGGGGAGAAAGAGAAAAAGAGACTAACAGCAAAAAAAGTGCACTGAAAAGAGGTTTGAGAAGCGAAGCAGCATGCAAATAACTCACTCTTACAAAGTCTGACAGCCACTGATTTTTTTTTTCGTATTTCACTCTATTTTTCGCTGTATTGTTTGATTGCGTTTGTGGCAACTCATTTCTATCCTTTTAGCAGGGCCATCCGGCACTCTCTTTAGATACACACTCAAAAGCAACACAAAAGGAGAAAAAGAACTGAGAGGGTGAGCAAGAGAACGAGAGGGCACAAAGAAAGAGGTAAAGCTGGGGTTTTGTCCTGAGGTAAGGCATTAGACAGCTCTAGGGGAGCGAGGATGGGAAATGAAAGGTTGTATGGGTTAGTTGAAAGCGGGAGTTTATCTGAGCCGGACTCTAGAAAAACACACAGTATTTATTAACCAGGGACACTATCAGGAGGAGTCTACTCATAGTTTAAACAAATTGGTGGAATTGCAATGTTCAACGAGATGAACTCAGAAGATAAAGTTAGTCTGGATTTCTAATTTCAAATAGCCAGTTGGCTTTTTGGGAGATTCAACTCCTGGTTTTTCAATGTAGAAGGTAGTTTGCTGGTTTAGGCTAGTAAACTGGTCTCCCAGTTTTGGCCAAGCTGGAGTTCAACAAGTTTGCCACAAGGTCTCTCAGTCTCACCAACTGAAAAATGTACAAAACCCCTGTAGAACAAGCACAATGACTAGTGAAAATTAACCACACTGTTGTCCACCCTTCTGTAAACACCTCTAAATTAATCAAAAATGACTAGCTTGACCAGTGGAAGCCAAGTTAAAGGGGTCATATGATGCTATTTTAAAGATCATTATTTTGTGTATTTGGTGTAACAGAATATGTTGACATGCTTTACATAAAATGCGTTGCACAAATTCGAACATCTGGGTTGTGCTGTTCTGTTGTAAATAAATCTTAACCAATGATTCCTAATTGCATCTACTTCCGGAAGGCCAAATAAAATGCTTTTGCTTTCGCACTGAATCACACAGCGTCTCCCTGACATGGCTGCATCAACACGACTGCTGTTCCTGAAACCACGCCTTCTTTCTTTGCGTGCACATTTGGGCGGCATTATGCTTATATTTCCACATAGTGACGTAGATATGTGGGGGCGTGTTAGAATGAGCCGTTTTAGGTAGGCGTGGTTGACTCTTAACTTTTATAAAGAATATCTCTTTGGATTTGAGACTTTAGTCTTTGCAACTTTACAGATCTTCTTTATGCACCAAGAGCTTGTAACACTCCAAAGAGAAAGGAAAACTTGAAATCACATCATATGACCCCTTTAAGAACAGTAAACCATCTTAGGTTTTTACGGCAAAGGAAGATAAATCATTAGGGCCCTATAAAATCTTTTTTTTTTTTTTTTCCTGAAATACTGCATTGTGCATTTACATTTTTTTCTGGTAAATAAATTCTAGTAAATAATTTTTCTGGTAAATATTCCTTAAATAAATTATGTTCTAATAAAAATTTTAGTAGTAGTAGTAGTACTATCATTACATTAAATAATATATTTCTGTCACATTTTCTTCCAGTTAAACCAAACTTTTATTTTGACAGGTTGCTGTGAAGACCTGTTTCTGTTTGTATATATGATATGACAAATGATTTTCTTAAAAAAGAAATGAAGAAAGAGTAAAATACTACTGAAATGGCTCAGCTCTGGAGATTATGTTCATGTTTTCAGACTTGAGACAGCAGTCTGAAAACGCCATTCGCTTCAGTATGTGTGTAGTAAATGAAACAGTGTGTCTGCACCATTCATTCACACAGGGACACGCAGAACATGCACGATTCTTATTTAAATAGTATATTTGCGATTTAATATTCACAAACACCAGTCCATATCCTGCTTTCATTTATGTGTACTGACCTACTTTTTATTTATTCACCCAAAATTTGTGTTATACAATAAATTCCATTTTTTATGACCTGATTCCGTGATTCCGTCCACGTTTTCCACATCGCGGTAATCACAGGGACCCTACATTATACCCTTACAAATTATTAGAAGCAAAACATTTGGAAATTCTTGGGTGCACTGCCAAGTTGGCTGCTGAGCAAATCAACTCGCTCCATTAGCATACTAACACTCAAACCAGTTACTAGATCCCTAAACAACTCTGATATGGGCCGAACAGGCACACTTTGTCAAATAAGAATGATAGCTGGCAACCTACTGACTTGGGAATCATGGGATATGTTGAAAAAGGCCAACAGTCAGATCTTACTGTGATGTTGAAAATAGACCAGGTGCTAATTCTAAAAACTAAACACAGAGACACTTACAGATATACTTGTATTTCAAAAATGCTTGGGAATACAATAGAGAGCTACTTTCCAACAATGTGTGGGCATTCATTTTTAAAAGCCGTGACCTCATGGACGAGAGGATGCTGACCTTCAATCGACTACAGAGAAGTCAATACGACTATTAGACTATCGAGATTTCTTCGAGATCCAACATTCCAGAGCACAGTCGATACAGTAGTTAGTAGAAGAGAGCAAAACAGAGTCCAATCCACACAGTGTGATTTATACAATCAGTTCAACCAGAATAGCACTCGATCCCATAATGCACCACGTTCTTTATTTGCAGACATAGTTGCATTAAACGCAGTTAGCGTTAATGTGTTTCTCAACAGTAAAATCACAGTCACCCACACATAGGTACTCTAATGTTAGTAATTGAGTATGTTACTGTTGGTCATTCCAGTGCAAGTTAATTTTAGCAAGCTTTTTCCTTTTCAGTGCTAATACTACAGTAATTAAACTGGCACTCACAGTGAAGCTGTAGAAATGAGCTAATATGACAATTATCATCTAAAAGAGTCCTTCAGTATATTATAGATGTGGACTCAAACACTGTAATCTGATGATTTGACATAAAACATACTTAAACATGATTTGTGGTGAGACTGATGACAATGGATCCTGCAAGACCAGTTCTACTCCGTCACAGAAATCTAATACGGGCGTTGACTCTCAGACGCAGACATGGAGGTTTCAGATGTGACCTAGAGATGAAGAAGCGCTCTGTTTAGTGATTGTAGGACTTACGGGTGGTGCTGGTAGGGCTGGGCACCCAGTTCTCTGTGAAGTTGACGTTGCACATGTTGGTGCTGCAGCAACAGAATCTGTAGGTGCCATTCTGGATCTGTGATGGCGTGGTGGTAACCACGCAACGGTCGTCATGGCAGTCCTGCTGGTCGCCAATGTAAGTCCAACAGCCTGCAAAGAAGGGATGCAGATGGTTGAGTGAATGAGATACAAAGTCTGTAAGAATGTGTGGGGATGAAAAACATTTGTGTATGTGCGTGGGGTGCGCATTTTAAAGTATGCATTTTGAGAAAAAGTCATCATATCGTATCGTATCCTATATATATATCAAAAATTTATTAATTTTAATATGACAATGAATTAATGCATAATATATATATTATATTTAACATGACAATTAATGAATCATGAATACTAATTTAGCTTTTATTAATTAAGATTTCTAAATGATCAGACATTTTTGTTTAATTTACTGAATGTTCTAAAACACAATCATGCAAACCTATTAATCTGTGTTAGAGTGCAGTTATTAGCTTAATTTAAAAGAATAGTTTAGTCGAGATGTTCTCATGTTCTTATAAACCAGTATGCTGTCATTTTTCAGTGAGTAAAAAGCTTAGCATATAATAGTAGCACACTTTAAAACAACATGGAGGTAATGCTGAACAAACTTTTGAACATATTTTATGGTTGCACTGTCTCTTTAAGAAAAACAGAAGTCAATGGACAGTCCTCATAAGTATATATGCAGAAGTTTTTGAGTGTTTGAGTTCATCCTGACCTTGTTTGACCAGGCGGATCTCTCCGTCATGTGTTTTCTCCCACAGGCCGTAGCAGCGGCTGCTCTTGCTGCACAGGATGGTGTTATTTTCTCTGGTGATGTGCCAGTCAGCAGCCACACTCTGCTCATCCACCTGCTGGTGCTGGTCATTAAAAGCACACTCCCGCTCTCTCTCCTCACTCTGAGCAGCTGCCGAGACACAAAATGAGAAGAAAAAAAAAAAGAGATGAGATTATTAACAAAACACACAACATCCATCAGGAACACTTCCTGTAGGCCTACATACACACTATGGAAAAGCAAAGTGAGCATCTACTTATAACAGTCCCTTTAAGACAAGTCAGGCCACATAGCAGCCATCTTGGGGTCTAATATATATGTGACCCTGTACCACAAAACCAGTCTTAAGTCGCTGGAGTATATTTGTAGCAATAGCCAAAAATGCATTGTATGGGTCAAAATTATAGATTTTTCTTTTAGGCCAAAAATCATTAGGATATTAAGTAAAGATCATGTTCCATGAAGATATTTTGTAAATTTCCTACTGTAAATATATTAAAACTTAATTTTTGATTAGTAATATGCATTGCTAAAAACTTCATTTGGACAACTTTAAAGGCGATTTTCTCAATATATAGATTTTTTTGTACCCTCAGATTCCAGATTTTCAAATAGTTGTATTTCAGCCAAATATTGTCCTATCCTAACAAACCATACATCAATGGAAAGCTTATTTATTCAGCTTTCATGTGTTGCATGTTCGAAAAATTGACCCTTATGACTGGTTTTGTGGTCCAGGGTCACATATGTAGACAGATATTTTAAGTCACAATGAAGTGTATTTTCT
This sequence comes from Sinocyclocheilus anshuiensis, assembly GCF_001515605.1. NCBI lineage: Eukaryota > Metazoa > Chordata > Actinopteri > Cypriniformes > Cyprinidae > Sinocyclocheilus > Sinocyclocheilus anshuiensis. Next base: position 260,618 of record NW_015557118.1, on the reverse strand, counting down.
AAATGCATGATACATGTTATCCTCTAAACTGAGTAAACTGAGTAAACCACACGGATACGTTTTCTACGTTTATTTATGCTTTGATTTGAACGAAAACAGCATATCCGTGTGGTGCGGCTGACACAGACAAGTAGAACAGTATACGCAGTTTACGTTCAGTGGATACTCTCCAAAATGGCGCTACGGTGACGCGGAGGAGACGAATTGTTGAATAAAGTCGTTATTTTTGTTTTCTTTGCGTACAAAAAGTATTCTCGTCACTTCATGAAATTCAGATTGAACCACTGATGGCAGATGGACTATTCTGACGATGTCTTTCATACTTTTCTGGGCCTTGACAGTGTAATTTACTTGGCAGTCAATGGGACAGTCTCAAGACTCCCGGTTTACATCCAAAATATCTTAAATTGTGTTCCGAAGACAAACAAAGCTTTTACGGGTTTGGAACAACATGGGGGTAAGTGATTAATGACAAAATTTTCATTTTGACGTGGAGTAACCCTTTAAACAAAGTTTTACACATCCCCTGCCTACTGAAATGTTCACTTATTAAATATTCAGGTAAATTTAATAAACTTTCAGCTCAGTACATTCATCTTTAACACAGATTTCCCCCACAATCAATGCAGAAATCTGTGCGCCTACATTACTTTTTTCAGTCCTACAAAATAATTTCCTGCCTGGAGGAAGCTGAAGAGTTAATTCTGTGCGGAGGATAATCAGGTTGAATGTGGGCGCGTAAATCTGATCGATAGCTAAACCTTGATTAATCAGACGCAATAGGAGGGGCGGGGGGATTTGAAACGGTCCGATGGCTTTATGCTGGGAGCGAAACAACAGAACACCTGGGGCTTCCACGGCACCTGCTGCTCCTCCATCCAACCACGTACACATTTGCTTACGTGTACACAATGCGCACCACCCAAAAAACTCCATTACAAAGCTTCCCGTAAGTCACTGTCATGACAACAAGGGAAAGGAGGGGGGAAACAACAGTGCGCTGAGCATACATGCAGAAAACGAACCTTTTGAGCACTGCCGTGTATTTAGAGAAATAGTTTCGAAATTTGAAGCAAAAACAGAATGGTTTGACTTCAGTTTTGTGAAACTATAAATAAAAATATCTGCATGAAACAGCAAAGCTGAACGAGACGCAGATTCCCTCTGCCAGCAGGTGGCGCTTAAACCGTTTCCTTGGTTTCCGCTGTAAACAAAGCAGCGCTGAACTTACGAACTTTAATATGCATTATACAGAGGCAAGATGAAAAGAAAAAATACCATCTAAACTTTTCTAAAGACAGTAAGTTCCCCTCAGACATGCACTCATATAAACTCCTACACCTAAATGAATCGCAATTTGTTTAGCATCTCAACCGATTTGAATCGTCACATATTTAAATCGATTTTCAACCGGCTCGCAGTTAATCGTTACATCCCTAGAGAACACACAACCGTGATGACGGATAAGGGCCCAAGCCAACGGGACTGCCCTCATTTCCATGAGCAGAGCCAGCGGGGCTGAATTCTGCTGTCGGCTGATCGCAATCTCCACCGCAGCTGGCCCGTGCTCACCCCAACTGTATCCAATGAATTAATCCTCTCTCTCCCTCACCAGCATTGTCATGCAAATCGTCAGGCCAGTGTCGGAGTTACCGAGAGGGAAAAATCATAATGCCACTCGTTTAACAGGCTTGGTGAAGTCACAGATCTGGGCTATTGTATTCACAGCGTTCAGACAAGTGAGCTGGGAGGGGGAAAAGCCCCCTGGTAGCATCATCGCCGGTATCCGCGTCCCCTCCGAATCCAGAGAGAGAGAATTGCCGCTGTATATCCCTGGGGGAGGCCTTTGTCTGCTCCTTTACAGGAGCGAAGCCTGAAACGGCTGAACCGGTTTGTATCCCGCCGCACACACACACCAGCAAGTGACAGCGCGAGCATGGATGAATGTGTCCTCGGCGTAACCGCGGATGCCTGGCGCTGCAGGACTCCTCATTATACCGACCAATCCTTAATCTAAAACAGGGCTGCTCGACCCGAGACTGAGGCGCAAAACGGTCCCTCAGCGGCTTGAAAAAAAATTTGTTTCAGTTTGTGAGTCCCTCTTCAAGACAAAACACAGAGCTCCACTGGGGGCTGTAAAGGGATGAGATGCCTCCCAATTACAGGGTAAAGATGGAGGATCCCGTCTCAACTGACGGTAATGAGGGCTGAGCCAGATGGATGACACTCAAGTCCTCTTCCTCTTTGAGCACTTTTGTTTGCGCAGTTATGAGAGAGTGACCGGGGTGTAATATCACATTCATGTTGATTGTTTATTTTAGGCCCCGTCTTTGTTTTTGAGTCAGTGAGACAGGTCATTAGGCGCGACAGTTTCCTGTAATTTGGCTGCGAAGCCGCGCGCCTACCCCACAACACGGGTGCAGAGGAACAAGAGCGGCCTACAGCAGGGCCTTCAGATCCAATCACAAAGCAACACACGGTGAAGGAAAACACTGTAGCGTTTTGGCTGGCTCCAAAGCAACGCCTTAGGCCGTAAGTGGCTTAGAGTTCGAGTGCTGGAGAAAAACAGCAGGACACTAAAGGCTGATTTATACTTCTGCGTCGGACCTACGCCGTAGGCTATGCATCAGTTTTCATTTATACTTCTGCGTCGTTGTCCGCATCAACATGCAGTACACATGCAAACCGCTAGTCTGCAGTGTCCTGAGCATGTTGCTGGTGTAACCCGCAGTACCACGACAAAAGCCGAAGAAATACGGAGGGAGGGGTTCTAGCAGACCAATCACAGCGCTTGCAGTCTGCGTAGAATTAACACGCTGTTAGATTTTTGGAGAGGTGCACGTCAGGCTACGGCGTAGGGTGTGCGTCTATGCATAGGCTACGGTGTAGGTTCGACGCAGAAGTATAAATTGGGCTTAAACCTTAGAGCAGGTCACTCAGACAAAATCTCTGTTTATTAGCATTTGGCAAAGGAGCTTTCTCAACTGTATTCTTAAAAATCAAGAGACTTTTCCTCTCTCAAAACTGACCCATGTTTCCAGTTACTTAAAAGCTGAATGGTGATACAGCCGACCTGACACCGCATAACAGGGCAACAAACAATTTGTTTGTCTTTGTTTACAGCTCTTTTGCCTAGTCTAGGAGGTATATTACAGAATTATGGGTTCTGAATTAAAAAAAAAAAACATATAGTTACTTGAAAAGTAGCATTTTTACATTGGTTGTGTTTCGGTTCTTTTCTTCTACACTTAAGAATTTGATAAAGGCAGAGGTTTGCTTCTATCCCACTTCTGCCTGCAAGAGATCTATGCTGATTTTTCAGTCTTGGTCTGGTTAGATTCTGTCTTGTTCCTGTGTTAGGCTAATTTTTCCAATTCCCAAAATTAATGGGCTTTCCATTGCTTTCCATCACATACAATTGAAAAACATTGAGAATATCCAACCCTGTACCCATGTAAAATGATGTGCCATACATAAAATATGTGCAATAGATTAAAACAAAATACATTTAAGAAACTTTCAATTATAAACTTTTTTGTACATTTTTATTTACTGTATCAGAGTGTATCTAGGCTCAGACTCATTCCCACGGACAGCACACACTCTGTTTCCTAAACGTGCATGTGGAACACTAAACAAGAAACACTTTCGCAAAGGCAAATGTCTAAATATGATATGCTGATTTCCAAAGGTTTTCAAAAATGAGTGTGTGGCGATCTTTACCAGTGAGTGGTCTCTATAGAGCCCAGACCTTATGCTGTTAGGCAAAGACTACAGCAAATCTCAATGAATGGAATTGAAAGCTAAAATAAAATGTATCAATGATATATAACAGATAAATATAGCTACTTTTATTTTAGATGGGGTAGTTGCGTAGCTTGACAAAAATAGGAAAGAGGTGTCTGCCAACTGAAGGCACATCACATCATGCCACCCTGGCTATGTGTAGTACGACACTGTTAATTATTATGGGAACAATTTAGTTTTGTTGCATCAGTGTAGAGACTTTGTTGAGGTTCTAGAGCTCATGTCTGTGTCATCAGCTCTGAAACTGTCTGATGTAAAAAGATATAACATGTGACCAATAGTCACCCAGACACATTGGGGGACTGGAAAATTAAAAAGGTGCTGCTGGCACAATATATATTTATATATTTTTTCTTGAAATCTCAAGTGACGTTTTTCCTCCTAAATAGGTCTGACGGCGTTATCTGAACCTTTCATTCCTGCACAGTAAAGCTGGGATGAGAGCATTCTGGTTAAGTGTTTTCCTCATACCATGATTAATTCATCTTTCACCAACTGGCTCCGTTCCATCCGGACATGCGAAATCTTCGAATCTTCCAAATGACTTGGCTCTTTATTTTTGTCTGGTCGGTGACGGAAGAAAATTCCTCCACCTCTAGGTGGCAGGGTGCTCTGCTTTCTGCCGGGAGAGGACGCTAGAAAGGGAGGAGGGTGGGGGCAGGGGAGGGGAGAGGAGAGGGGAGAGGAGACGGGGATTGTGGGATTGTTTTTGGGGGCAGTGGAGACAGTCTGTACCAGCCTGACTCTGCCCTGCTACTGTTTGTGCACCAGCTCAAGGTTAGAGCTGCCGCTCGGAGGCCTGTCAGCATTTTCCCCAGATAACACTCAACTCTGCCTTACTGGGGACCTTCGGTCTGTGTTAGTCCCACCTCCCGGTCTTCATTTTAAAGGGAAAGCGCAGTCAAAAAAGCTGGTGCACTCCACAACGGCGGTAACTCACTTGTCAGCTACCGCCAGGAAAAACAGAAAACGAAACTGCGCTTTTCTATAAAGAATACATCAGAGTAAATGACTACACGAATCTAAGCCGAGTACAAATCGTGATTAATTTATCACGTCTCCGCTGAGGCCAAAAGCTGAAGCTGCGTCTGCCAAAGAGCCGGAGGGCCTGTGGCCGTTTCCTTTCGAGTAGATTATCTGATAGGTTGGCACAGGCCCCATCTCCTGCCAATGTCTCTATGGACAGGGAAGCTGTCAGGCTGGTTCTCAGATACAGGAAGGCAGAGGGGGAGTGCTGGCACTGGAGGGGGCATCAGCAGAAACCTCACTCCAGCTTGGCCTAGGAGAACTCAGGGGCCAAATGAAAGGAAGGAGGATGGTTCAGCAATTCCAGGGCCATCTGGCAGGGCAGAATCATGCAAGACCGTCAGGCAGTTAGATTAAGTGGCATATTGGTGTAATATAAAATTTCCTTGTACTATAGTAAGTGAAGGAAGGCTGCCTGATTTTTTTTCTTTATAAACAGATACCCTAGATCTTGTGTAGAAGTTTATGTGTGGTATTTGTTGTAAGGTCACAGTGACTCAAAGGTAAAACCATAAATTGCTCAATACCACGGTTAGATCAATATAAGTACTGCATGCTTCATTTAAAACAAAATGCATATTCCACAAATATATAATACATTATGAAAACTGATAGCTTGGAGGTGAAGTGCAACTAGCATCATCAAACAGAACTGCAAAAATAATGTCTGATTTCCTGAATGCTACACTCATCTGCAATTGGTCAGTCAAACAGATAGTCCCGCCCCCAATCTCATATTATTTGCTGATTCAAAGTCGCTGTGCCAGTATGGTAAGGATGCTGAAAGAAAAGTTTTACAATTCCACACAACTACAGTCTAAACGTTCTTAAGGAAATCAAACGGACCGAGGGATGCACAATATATATAAATATATATACAAATATAAATATATATATAAAATCAGTAACTTATAAGTTTTACAGATTTTAATTAGCCATATTGGATATTTAAATGAACATGCTCATTTTCTCTATTTTTACATTTAGATGACCTTTGTCATCATCTAATGCTCACCTCAAGTTATTCAAAAACACATTATTTAATTTACATGCAACACTGTTAAATGTTCACATTTCAATATTTATTCCCATATTGTACACTTTCCTGTTGGGATGCCTGAATTCACTGATTTTCGTGTTTTATTTTAAATTAATGTAGACAAAACTGTATAAAATTTTAATCAGTTTATCAGTTATCGGCCTTATCATTAAAAAATTTTTCAGCTTGTTACTATTGGCTATAACATTTTTTAATATGAATATTTTAAAACATTGTCTCAGCGCATTAAGCCAAGACAGGAGAAACTATTTTACAGAAAAACATTGATTCCACACATTTCCAAACTATAATTGCAGCTGTCATAGACGCAATAAAAATGGAGATTCCCTCACTCCCACGATTTTCATAAGCCTTAGTATACATTGAAGTTGGAGTACTTGATCCTAGTTTGATCCCTGAACCACAGCCATGTATTCGTCAGGATGAGCTCAAGGTAGTGATCAAACACAGGAGAGAAAATTGACAAATCTGTATAACAAGATGAAATTTATTTGGACCTGTGGTTTCATAAGGTAACATCTACCGAGCCTCAGGGACAAGGCCATCGACTCGCTGCAAGGAACAGCAAATCGAAAAAAATAATGCAATTACTGCTTTACAGCTTTTGTCCCTTTAGCTCAGGACAATTACTGTTCATTGTATCTCTATGTTCTTGTTTAAAAAGCTGAAGTAGAAGAACACGACTGCACACCAAACACATGAGATATTCAGCTGCAGGGTCATAACATGTAAAATACATGAAAAAACTTTTAATGTCAGCGCTATCTCGCTTTATATGCTTTCCGAAACAAAAACAGGCCTCTAGATAATTAGCAAAACACCAGGCAGAGAGCATTTTATTGAGCTGAGCGGAGACTGTGGAGCTTGCAGTGCTGCTCAGTTTATTAACAATAATCAGAGTCTGGTCAACCCTGTCCAGGTCATTTACCTTATCTATCTACCTCTGCAGGACACCAGCTCTCCATCCCTGGACGCTACCAGTAATGTCTGCTTTATATCATGGTCATCTCAATAAGATTAGTCGAATGAATATGAAAGCAGAACCGATGTAGGTGGATGCAAGACAACAATGTGGTTGCGGTGTTGGTTTCAAAACAGGGTTCTGATTATCCAATAATCTGCTGATTATTTCTTTGATACAAATCTTACATCTTACCCAATGCTTTCCTTCAAGCATACATGCAAATTGAAGACTATGTAAATAATGATATTCACTGTAAGCAAAAAATAAATAAATCAAAGCCTCGGTGCGGCACGTTATGCTAATGACCTTCTCTGAAGTGTTTAATATGAAGCACTTTGGACAACTTGGGTTGTACACTTTTCTTCCCCCACTGCAGCTTACTCTGTCTGCGCCCTCTGGCATTTATTCCAAATGCATTTTTGCAGGTTTTTACTGCAATGTGACATCAAGGATGATGGTTTTTCTGTTCACTACTAACTAAAATCACATAGCAAAATGAATGAAAAATTACACTCAAATTAAATTGAAAATCTAAAAACAAAAGCTAATTCAAAATAATAATTATAATAGCATATAAATAATACTCTAAACCAGGGTTCCTCAAATCTTGCCCCCTGGACGGCCAATACACTGCAGAGTTTAGCTCCAGCCCTGATAAAACTCACCTACCTGTGATTTTCTAATGATTCTGAAGACAATGATTAGCATGCTGCTCGGGTGTGTTTGACTGCAGCTTACTCTGTCTGCGCCCTCTGGCATTTATTCCAAATGCATTTTTGCAGGTTTTTACTGCAATGTGACATCAAGGATGATGGTTTTTCTGTTCACTACTAACTAAAATCACATAGCAAAATGAATGAAAAATTACACTCAAATTAAATTGAAAATCTAAAAACAAAAGCTAATTCAAAATAATAATTATAATAGCATATAAATAATACTCTAAACCAGGGTTCCTCAAATCTTGCCCCCTGGACGGCCAATACACTGCAGAGTTTAGCTCCAGCCCTGATAAAACTCACCTACCTGTGATTTTCTAATGATTCTGAAGACAATGATTAGCATGCTGCTCGCGTGTGTTTGATTATGGTTAGAGCTAAACTCTGCAGGAAAGTGGATCTTGTGGGCCAGATTTGAGGATCCCTGCTCTAAACTATAATAACACTAAAAAAAATCCACAATAATCGGACACAATGTAGAGAGAATTTTAGAGAATGTCGTAAAATTTAAATGAAATTAATAGAAAAAATATTAATTATTAAAATTAACAGATAATGTCCCAGTCTGCTATTTTACAGATTTATTTTTTACAGTGTAAAATAATTAAAAATAACTGCTTCAAACCACAAAACACTCAAATGGCCAAGCACCAAAAGGTAATGCAATGCAATTTGTATCTAACTTCTGCAGCCATTTGATGATGCTTTCATAAAAGCGATATTAGTGTGCAGTGGCTGTTTGGGGCCCTTTGGGAGTCTTGTTGCCATTCCTCAGGAGTTTGCAGAGACAGTCTCCTTCTCAAGACTTTGACTTCCAGGAATGAGAGTGCTAGTGCCATGCATTACAGTACAGCTCATCCGCCTGTGGCTCTATCAATGCAGACAGACAGAGAGAGAGAGAGAGAGAGAGAGAGAGAGGAAGGTTTTCCCTGCAATCCCACTTCCTTCGGACAAATCTGACCCGCATAAGAGAAGTCGCTGCAGTCTCATGTTTGAGAGTTTTGTTGCCATTTGCCCCGCAGAGAGTCGCTTGCAGAGGAACACAGAGATGTTTAAACAAGAGCGGCCAGCAAGTCAGTCATTAATCATCTGAACAACACAAAATTCTTCCTTCCAAATGGCCCCTGCAATACAGCGAAGCAATCCCAAGAATACAAAACCAACCCCGAAGGAACCGTAACAACGCAAATGACTTTTTTTTTCTGCAACAAAATTTGTTTTGTGTAAACCAGCTGTAAACTGTTGTTACCATGGCTAAGTGTTTCGTAAATGGACAGATGTCACTTTAAGGGAGACATTCGGCCTGTTGGCATAGTCTAATGGGAGCCATTAGTGTGTTTTATGTGTGAGAAGGGATTACACGCCACGCAACAGGGCACTCTGACCTGAAACTCACAAAAAACAACACTCAACCTAATAAACAATCATAACCTCTGACCAGATCCTACTGCCTAGTGTCCTGACAGCTGGTGGGAGATGTGTACAATGCCGTGTGTGTGTGTGTGTGTGTGTGTGTGTATCTATGTCCAGACTTTGGGGGGGCTAAGTGGGGGAACAGCTAAGTCTGTCTGGACCCCTCCCCCATCCTTTTTTTCTGACGCACCCAGCTCTCCCTTAATGCCAGGGGGTCCTAAAGCTGCTTTGGCCAATGTAACCCCAGCGTCTCTTTCTGTGTCGGTCTGTCTGGGTAAATCCAGACTTTAAAACAAAAAAAAATCAGGCTGCTCTGAGGGTCTGATTGGGTGCAAGGTGAGGTCAGTGCAGCAGGTGGCTACAGAGGAACGGAGAGTTCAAAAATACAAACCTAAGACTGAAAAACAGACATTATATAACAGATAGTTCAGGTCGAGTACAAATTCTAATTAGCTGAGCCACAAATCAAAGCGGTTGTAAACGGGTGATAAACGAAAACCTACTAATGTACCAAGATGCTATGCTGCCTGGTAACAATATTACTTACTAGAAGAATGCATACTGTCTCCAAATATAATTACAAAAATTATTTTGAAAAAATTTAAAATAATTTCACATACAGCCCAAGCACACACACACACACACACACAAAAATGTTTAATTAAAATCTGTTTCCATCTACATACTCTGGTCTGGAATAACCACAAAAACAGACAAGCAGAGTGATCCAAACAGTAAAATGTCCCAGTGTTTTATTAGATACCATACCACTCTCCAAATTAATATGATGCAGTCAAATTTTTTTATTTTCGACATTAAATTTATTTATTTGCTTTAACAGCATATCAGCAACTATAATGGCTATATTCATGGCAACATTAACACTATAATTTCAATACATTTACAATAACATTTTCTAAAGAAGCAATCAATATACAAAACACATACAAATAACAACAGTAGTACTGATAAAAATCATATAGAATCTTTCAATTTAATCGAATGACAAAAATTCTAACATTTTTCCAGGAGAGACCTTTTTAAAAATGTCTTTTAATATATATTTTTTGTGTAATAATGCTGTCTAATATCATTTAAAATGGGACATTCTATTAAGATGTTTTACTCAAAAAATTCTTACACAAGTCACAAACTGGTTTCTCCTCCTCTTTCAATAAATATGAATGAGTGAGTCTTCAATGTCCAATTTTTTATTTTGTCCTTTATTTAACCAGGTAAAACTTTCTGAGATGAAAAATCTCTTTTACAGAAGTGACCTGGCCAAGATGCAGCACCACACCTCACAAGAAGAACACCAAAACAATGTGCCGACAACAATTAAAAACATTTACAAATTAATTCTTCCTTTAACAGCTCATTAATCAAGAATTTAAAATTGTCCACTGACACTAAGGTCCGCAACTTCAAGCTGTGTTGTAAAAAGTTCCAATCATTGGGCGCTGCAAACTGAAAAGCTTGTTTTCCAAGTTCAGTTTGTGCAAATGGACCCGAAAGAATGTACAAGTCCTGTGAGTGCAGAAGAATAAGCTCCAGGAGCTTTAGGCTGGGTGAGGGAACAAAGATATGGAGGCAGTAAACCCAAGATGGATTTATAAATAAACATGTACCAGTGATTACGTCTGCGTGTTGATAATGACGTCCAACCAACTCGATTATTCTACCAATTCGAAATCTTGTATAAATAACCGGTCATATCTATTTTCAAAACAGTAATAGGGGATGCACCGAATGTTCGGCAACTGAAATTATTCGGCCGAAAATAGCAAAAAAAGCTCTTTCGGTGTTCGGCCGAATAAGCGAAAAGACCGAATAAATTGCACCGAACAATGATATGACGCGATCAACTAGCAACCAGCGAAGAGTGAGGCGCGCACTCTTTAATGCAGCACACATGTTAGCAGTGTGGAAGCATTTAAAACTGTCAGAGAAAGACACAAAAATCATTACAAGCACCGACAGCGAGAGACTGTTTAGTACTGCATCGCATGTGTTCGATGAGAAGAGGAAGGGCTGATTGTTGCTGGTTACTGTATGACGATTGAAATCGCGAAAAGGCTTTAAACAATTAGTAAATAAACTACAGAACGTTATGTTTTCTAATACACGCGCGCATTGCACGTATTCTGACAGCGCTGCACGAACTCGCCGCGGTTCTGCTTGTTAACCATAGTAAACCAGGGTTCAAGTCCAAAGCGCGAGGAAAATCTGCGCTGAAACCGTGTTACTCGTCAGTTGTTCAGTCACATTTTTATGATTTTTTTACAAGGCATGTGACAATGCGATACGTACGACGTATTCGTAATGAAACTCATTTATAAATCTGCTGTTGTCAACAAAAAGAAGCACTGAGGTCTTCCTGTGCGTTTCCGCCAAAATAAAAGTTCATTCATAAATGTTAGCATTGTTGTAATGTTACTGTTGTTCTGTAACATACAATAAAAGACAATAATAATGACAATAATAATTATAACAGCTATGTTAATACATTTATTATAACATTCACATATAGTGTTCAAATTAGGATCTGTAATATTTTCTAATGTTTTAAAAGAAGTCTCTTCTCAGCAAGGCTGCTTTTAATTGTACAGTAAAAAATACATGCCTGATTCAAGAAGGGGATCTGATGGCCAAAAAATATAATTTTACTAACTTATTAATTTTAAGTTAAATTGTGCTTTGTTGGTATAGTGTCTGCTAGAATGTTAAAATGTTCATTGTTAAATATTTTTTAATTGTTGTTTTGTAATTGATTTTTTTCTTTGAAAAGCAAGACAAATCAGTAAAAAGCACATTTTGGCTATTTAATTTATGCAGTGGTGAAAACAAATTGCAAAATACATGGGGAAAAAAAACTCGAAAAACCATGTTCGGTATTCGGCCTTCGGCCCAGTGTTTCATTTTGTTCGGTTTCAGCTTCGGCCAAGAATTTTCATTTCGGTGCATCCCTAAACAGTAATTAGTTCTTTCATTTACAACTGGATTCTTTTCAACATTAAATCAAATGGAATAATTAAACAATAAAATAAATACAGTTCAAAACATTAAATTAAACGCTGTTAAATTAAAAACATTTAATGTAATTTAATTAAAACATTAAATAAATGCAACTGAATTAAAACAATACATTAAATTCATTTAAATTAAAACATTAAATGTAATTGAATTAAAACATGATATAAATGCAATTGAATTAAAACATTATATAAACGCAATTGAATTAAAACATTAAATGTAATCAAATTGAAGCATTAAATAAATGTAACTGATTTAATTAAAGTAAAAAAATTAATTAAAATTAAAGTTTTAAAAAAATAATAAAACTAAAAAATGGGACATTTGAACTATGACATTTTTGGTACATTATCACAATATGGTTGTTTGTCAGTATCAAACAACATTATTTTCTGTTTCCTGTCATAGCAGGGGTTGAAGAATAAATGCACTTGTCTAGAGCATGCCATCCCATCATCCAGTATATTGCCCAGGCAACAGACATCACACAGCTGAGTCTGGGTCTAACTGAGTCGTGTCTAGGTAGCAGCAGACAAAACACGCACACCATAAACATACACAATCTCACGTATGTAAAACCTGTGAATGACGTGAGTGAAGGTCGCAAGAGGAAGTCAGACGTTATCTTACGGCAAAGCAGACAGAGAACTGGGAAACAAAGTAAAGTAAACTTTGGTATAGAGCTGCAGCCGTATACGCCTTTTCCTCTTGGTTTGCATAGGACTAGACATGTTCCTGCTTTCCTGTTGAACGGTGCACTTGCCCTGAGTCATCTCGTCAAACTAGACGCCTTTAATTAGTGCGACAACTGTAAAACATTCTCATGAACCATCTCTTGTGGCTGTTTTTCTCAGTTGGGTGACTGAATGGAGCTGGCAGCGGTTCAAGAAGAGCATTTAACGAGCATGAATCAACAGAAGCAGACGCAATTAAATCGAATACATCACTCAGAGAACGAGGAAACACATCCTCCTCTATCGGCTCACCTGTCGGCCCACCCGTGGGAAGCCACCAGAGGCACGCACACACCCTGTTATGCCGCGGTCTCGCTCTTAGCACTACAAACAAATCTCTCTGACAGTCAGACTCCTATCAGGACAAGTCCTCACACGCTCCACCTGCAGCAAGTATTTTACAATACGCGCCTTTTTTCATTGGCTAGACGGCAGTAGTAGTCATGCTTACAAGAAATGTCTAAACAGGGTAATAAGTAATGACAGCAAGTTCAATCAGACATATTTGCCAAGTTCATCGAAATCTACACTGTTCAAAAGTTTGGGGTTTGTAAGATTTTTTTTTTATGTTTTTGAATGAAGTGTCTTATTCTCACCAGGGCATTTATTTAATCAAAAACACATTAAAAACAGTAATATTGTGAAATTTTTTGTTTGTTTGTTTTGCCAAAGTTTTTGGCATCATTACTCCAGTCTTCATAGTCACATGATCCTTCAGAAATCATTATAATATGCTGATTTGCTGTTCAAAAACATTCTTATTATCATCAAAGTTGAAAACAGTTATGTTTGTGTCATGGTTTCCATAAAAATATTAAGAATGTTTGTGGAAAATATGACACTTTTTTTTCTGGATTGCTTGATAAATAGAAAGTTCAAATTAATAAAATTTAGTTGAATCAGAAACATTTTGTAACATTATACATTTATTTACTGTCACTTCTGATCACTTTTATTTCTTTAAATAAAGAAAATACATAGCCTATACATTTACCCAAATCTTTGTAGCGCAATCTTTGTATTCATATTAATTACATTCACTTCAGAACTCTTATTTTCAAGAAAAGATTCAATTTCTCTTAAAAATGTAATGTGGGGTAACAATCAAGTTAACCGTAATATCTTCTTTACACATTAAAACCCTTGTGTTGTGTTCAGAACCCTAACACACTTACAAGTTTTCTATTTCATCCTACCCTGAACTGCATCCAATATCATTTCATCAATCTGATAGTATAACTCTCTCACTCAGTCAGTCAGTCACTCACTCACTCACTCACTCACTCATTTTTGACCGGGAACACCACAAGAGTGACTTTGTGCCATTTTGTACAAAATAAAAGCCTTTCAAAACAAACTCCCTGATTAAACATTAAAGTACACTAGTGTGATAAACAGTGCACATTTTCTTCAGTTTTTATTTAATATTGCGAAAATTATTCATAAATAATGCTTTTTTCACTCAAAAAATGAGGTGCCTACTCTCAGATAAATGAGGCCTACGATTAATCAGAAGCAAATAGAAATACAAAACCAGTCCTAAATGAAAGATAAGAAGTTGACAAAAAGATTGAATCCAATCTTTGGTGATAATATAGCATAATAAGTGATTTATAAGCATTTGTTTGAGGCCGGGTCCTTTTTGCTCTGTAACATCACGGGTGTAACAAGGTGAAAAATCTCCCCCAGAAAAGTATGAAAATGATCAAACATTTTTTTAGAAGTAGTTATACCCTTTGTGAACAAAGTCACAAAATTTCAGTCCAATGCGATAACATTAACTAGTTTTTTCGGGAAAAAATTTTTTTTCAGAGCAAAAAGGACCCGAACACCACATGAGGGTTAAGCACATCTAAATCATTATGTTCTAAAATGATTTTTTTTCACAAATATCATGAATTTCATAAAATGTCATAATATTACATTTACCACCACATTAACTACCCTTTCCCTTCTCATTCAAGTTATCTGATACTTTAAAACAAAAAAAGCTTACAACTTACTTTTCAAGAATTTCTTTAACACGTTTTGTTTTTTCTTTATTATATGAGGACAGTTGATCTTTATGACTTTATGCCTCCCAAAAAATTTTAATTAACTTTAATTCAGAAATTAAACACATGCTTATCATAGATGAGGTGTACTCAAGTCACTACATGCATTAGTTGTATTTTCAATGTTTGTTTTAAGAAATTAATTGATAGAACAAAAAAAGATTGTCACGTCATTGACCCAGTAAATAGCTTTTACTATCTACCATCTACAGTCTGCCTTGTTTTTTCGCAACATGGAGAGAGATTAATAAACATATATATAATCCTAGATATGAGGCCGCGTTCAGCTTCATTAAGGAAGGAAGGTCTTAATAAGGAAGCTTCATCACTGGGGAGGAAGCAAATTAATGATTATTATAAAGTATACTGACGGTGATGAGCAGAAAGAGCAGTCTGAAACTTAATTTAGTTTCACCCTGCCTCATACAGCCCATGTTCTAATTAAAAATGATGATCTGAGAATAAAAGGCATGCTCGGACATGAGCTTGTACATGCTCAACTGTCTCTATGTGAGCTACGGTCAGTTAGGCTGGATATCGACAGGGTTCGAGACTGATGGTAAGAGTAGACATGGAGGACAGCACCTGCTCTCCTAGTCGGTCACACTCCAGCGCCTGGACACGGCTCACTTTCCCTCCATTCTTCCATACGTTCATCCATCTGCTCAACAGAACCTGGACCTCACAGCTGATTGCATTATTGGAAGGAGCACATCATTACTGGAGCAACCATAAGTCGATGAATCCTGATTGTCATCTGCTTTATTTAGGACTACAACAATCAGGATTGTATAAGCATAGAAGTTTTCAATGCCAAACATTTCAACATACCAAGACTAAACACTAGTTTCCAACTAGGGAGTTGAATAAGCAGTGATACCATAATTTCCACTCAACTATAGAGCAACAGAGAGATAAACTTAGATATACTTGTGGACCAATATGGATTTTCAGATGCCTGATGTCAATATCTTAGCAGGGTGGAATGCTAAAAAAATCCTATGGATCCCAGACTTTTATAATTAATAATAAATATTCACAGCAGTGTTATCATGGAAACTTCCAAAAAAAAATATATATAAATTTGATTTTAAATGTTTACACTTTTTTTATACCATTATTTATTTACATTTTTATTTTTTGATAATGCAATAAAATACTGTAATATGTCAAATCCACAAATAAAAGTTCACCAATTATTCATCACTACACAGTCAATTCAAATCTGATTCTGAGCTTATAAAGTTTTCGTCTGCCATTTACGGAGGCAGTAACGTCTTGCGCTTTCATGACAGCAAATCTTTGTCTCAAGGCCACCAGCTTGGCTCAATAAAACAATGCTCGGTTGGAAAGTAGAAGGTCAGCTGAGCTCTTGTGGGACAGCCACTATTTATAGTCCAATCCTACATCTGAATGACGCCAAGCCAAAACCCAAGTAGAGCCTCCAAAATCACGTCCGCTAGAATAAAGCTACTTTCTCAGACTGCTATTTACACATCTGAGACCGAGGTGCACATTCACATGCAAAGCATCACCTTTTCCCTTCCTTTGAGGGGCTTGGAGAGGGAAAGAAAGGGGCAATAGCCCTAGATTCAGACCCATCCCAAAGCTCTTACCTCCTCAATAAATGCTGAATGGGCTCACAGCAGCATTTTGTGTTCAAGACGATGAAAGCCAGGAGAACTGCTGATCATGCGTAGAGAACTGGTGGACAGTTAAGACATACATGTCCCAATCTGTTGGGACAGTTTCCTTTGCGTATTTTCGAGACAGAACCATGATGACACATGACATCAGGTTGCAATGAAATCAGACGAGCTTCACTGCAAAATAAAATTATGACGTTGCGATTTATTGGCAGGCAGTAATGTACGGAGGAGCATACTTTTATCACATATTACAGCGGAGATGATGAGCCTCTGTGCTCTTCCTTGAATAGGAAGTATGTACAATAACAGCGCAGGGAATGCGATGCATTAAAGGGTTAGTTCACCCAAAATTGAAAATTCTGTCATTAATTACTCACCCTCGTGTTGTTCCAAACCTGTAAGACCTTCGTTCATCTTCGGAACACAATTTAAGATATTTTTGATGAAATCTGAAGGCTCTCTGACCCTCCCATAGACAGCAAGGTAACTACCACATTCAAGGTTCAGAAAAGTACCAAGATGATCGACAAAGTAGTCTGTGTGACATCAGTGGTTCAACTGTAAAGTTACGAAGCTACGAGAATACTTTTTTGCGCAAAGAAAACAAAAATAACGACTTTATTCCACATTTTCGTCTCTACTGCGTCACTTGTGGACGCGCGTTCACGACAGTACCATGACGCGAGCGTGTGGAATAAAGTTGTAATTTTTGTTTTCTTTGCACAAAAAAAGTACTCTCGTAGCTTCGTAACTTTACAGTTGAACCACTGATGTCACACAGACTACTTTGTCGATCATCTTGGTACTTTTCTGGACCTTGAACGAGGTAGTTACCTTGCTGTCTATGGGAGGGTCAGGCGAGCCCTCATATTTCATCAAAAATATCTGAAATTGTGTTCTGAAGATGAACGAAGGTCTTACGGGTTTCGAACAACACGAGGGTGAGTAATTAATGACAGAATTTTCATTTTTGGGTGAACTAACCCTTTAAGGCAGTAAAAATAAAGATCCAGACACCAGTCCCTCAATGACTCACGCTCAAGCTGGTTTATTAATCTAACCCAAATCCACACAATAAATGGGTGACTAGTCGATTAGTGAATGTAGAGAGAGCTTCTTCAGTATGCAAAATAAAATAAAATAAAATATAAAATAAAAATGCAGAAAATAAAGTATTTTCTAGATAACAAAATTTAGTATTTTCTATAATAACTGTCATTAATGGAAAAATGGTTGTTGGGAGTTTCCCACTAAGAACTATAAATATATTTGATAGCCGTGAAATTTAATTTACATGAGGAGGGAGTTGGAAAAAGTGCACAAAGAAAAAACATACAGGCTACCTTGTGGTCTATACTTTTTATTTGGTAAGAAAAAAACATATAAATTACAAGGGAAACTTATTTCATGAAAAAAAAATTATATATATTATTATTATTCATTAATTATTCATTAGAATGATTATTCAACAAGAAGTTTGTAATACGCTGTTTTTGCACATCCCCAGTTTTGATAGTCTGCAGGTCACACACAATTTCCTACCAAGCATTAGTCTACTGATTCACAAGTAAACACTTCAACTGGCTTAAATACAAACATCCTGTGCCAAAAATGAACACCAAAAAAAAAGGTCTGAAGAGAGATGAGACTCTACAGAGAGAGCAGGTTGAATACGCCACTGCGTCAGGCCCAGTAGCACAAGCCCACCTTTTGCAGTGTGAAACGTGAGCTCACGGCAAGCAACTGCTCCTCCTGATTGACGACGCTGAATCTGATTACGTGCCAGTACCTTAACCACAAACACACCGGGCTCATTTTTACACCCTGCCCACCTTCAATATCCACATAAACACACTCTCAGACACCTGTCGTTTGTCTGCCTTTCAATGGGCAAGACGCAGGCTTAATCCTGCCGATTCATATTTCATGTGCGCCAATGAGATGAGGAAGTAGAAAATGTCAAAGGGAAAAAGTCGAAACCAAAATAAGCTCAGCCGTGTCCTTTAAAGCACAACGGCACCATACAGCACCTCGTCCTGTTGAGGATTACAGCCAATAGCGCCTGCAGATATACAAATCTCGACAATAAAACAAGGAAATAACATTATTTTTCTCTCTCGGCCCTCCTTTGCGCTAATTCCCCACCTCTTTCCCTCCCTCCCTGTAAGTTCCCAAGGAATACTGCACGGACTGGCGTCTGAGTGGCCATTAATGCATTAATGAGTATTTGGAGACTCCCCTCAGCATTGCCGACGCCATTTGGGACATGAAAAAGCACAAAAAGAAGAGGGGGAGAGGAGAGAAAAAAAAGGAATGGAGAGAAGAAAACATTGGCTGGCCTGCTGGCCCGACAGACAGAAACTACAGTGACTTACTGTCAGGCAGTCTACTGACGCTTATTTACAACACTGACAGACACGTACATTCAACGTTTGCGATGTTACATTAGCAGCTCGACATATGCCACTGCTAAAACACGCTAGACAAACACACGCCACACAAAAGAACAAAGACGTGGTGATCGGCGCCAGTGCAGCAAACATAAATCGCAAGCGGGACGACGTACGTAGACCTAGACACACTCCACCGAGAGCTGCAGAAATAAACAAAAACCTCATAAACACACTTGAATAGCACAAAAGCAGCGAAGCGGCCCAATGCAATGAGGGCTCAGCTTATCAACAGAGTTGGAGAAGAGGATCAAAACACAGGGAATAAACAAGTAATGAAGGAAAACAATGAATCACACAGCGCGTGAGTCACGATTTATATTTCTTCCTCACTTCAACACCTTGTCTCATTTCAAGCCCAGTTTTCTCTTTCCTCTAACTTTTCTTATCTCCAGCTTGAGCAAAAGGAGTTTTGACCATTTTTTTGCCACAAAAGCACAGACCAACCCTGGCCTTCCTACATTTTTTTGAGACTTTCATTGACAGTGATAGTTGATGCAAAGGAAGTGACACAATAAATCTGACTCGTATCCAATTCAAACTTCTGTTATCTGCACTCGAGGAACAAGTCGATGTGTTTGGGTGCACGTGCTAACCAGTAGGCTACAGCTCTTACAAAATAGCATGTTTTTATTTCTCTCAAAGCAAAATCATCTGGTATTAGGTAAAAAAATAAAACTAATTCCAAAAAAAAATACTATAGTAAACACCTTAGCCTAGCTTACCAAGTAAATCATATTATTATGTCTTAAAAGGCCATTCAGTACCTAGTTGTTTAGCTAGCATTAGCATGATAGCATCACTGTTTTTTTGCGCACTTTAAGCTCTGATACCACAATGATGTTATACACTGCACTCCCATCTGCTGTGTGTATGTAAATGACACTATAGTGACTTTTACAGAGTGTCTACAATAATTAATTTCCTTATCTGTCCAACAAAAAGAAGCGTCATGTCATGATTATGAAGGTGTCATGTCAGTCTTATGCACACCCCTTCAAATAAAGTGTAACCGAAGCAACTTGAGCATCACTACTCAGGATTTTCTCCGTCATCAAATCATCCCACCTTGTGTAATGTTTACACTTTATGGCTTTCTTCAGATCTTTTCTGCTTCTTCAGCTATACGGGTGCTGATTCTCCCATTGATTCTGCTGGTAAACCAATTTTCATTGTTTAATTTTCACTCTTTACATCAGCAAACAACACTATGCTATTAGCGTTTCTACAGACGTTGCAGTCAATGAACGTGAGGATTCTCTCTGACGTTTAGTGAAGGTCATGTCAATTTAAAGGGATCATATGATGTTGCTAAAAAGAACATTATTTTGTGTATTTGGTGTAATGAAATGTGTTTATGCGGTTTAAGGTTAAAAAAACACATTATATCCACAGGTGAGGCGGAGAGACTTTTGTTACACGCGCGTGGTAATTACTACGAACATGAGGATAAGGTCGGTCGCCTCCTGGCCCATCAGCTTCGCAATCGAGCAGCTTCGCGATTTATTGCTCAAATTGCACAGCCCGATGGAGCATTAACCTCAGATCCTGTGGAGATTAATTCAACTTTTAAAAACTTTTTCTCTTTTCTGTATAAAACTGAAGCTTCTGGCCATTCAGAAGAAATTAACCAATTTCTTGGGCGTATTAACTTCCCTAGGGTTGATCCTCTTTTAGTGCCTGAACTTGATGGACCCATCACCTTAGAGGACATCACTAAGTCAATTAATTCGTTGCAATCTAAGAAATCCCCTGGCCCAGACGGGTTGCCTTCCGAATTTTATAAGAAATTTCATGTCAAACTGGCCCCGCTTCTTTTGTCTGTATTTGAGGAAGCTTTAGATCTAGGTATGTTGCCCCCAACACTGAGACAAGCATCTATAACTCTATTGCCTAAAGATAGGAAGGACCCAACATTATGTAACTCATACAGACCTATTAGCCTCCTCAATGTTGATGTTAAGATTTTTTTACCTTAAGAGTATTTTACCTTATCACGGGGTACACGCCAGGGATGCCCCCTATCCCCATTACTTTTTGCCATAGCTATTGAGCCCCTTTCAATAATGCTTAGAACACTTCCTGTATTTCAAGGTATAATCCGCAAGGGAATCGAACATAAATTAGCCCTATATGCTGACGACTTATTACTCTACGTTACCGATCCAACTGCATCTATTCCTGTGATAATACATCTATTAGATGATTTGGGGAAATTCTCTGGGTATAAACTAAATCTGCAGAAGAGTGAATGTTTACCCATAAATCAATCTGCCCAAAAATTAAAACAGAATGACATACCTTTCCACTTGGAGAGTTCTAAATTCAAGTATCTTGGTGTTAATGTTACCCTTTCTTATTCTGCCTTAAAAGCAGCAAATTTTACACCGTTAGTTTCATACATGAAGTCAGCTTTTTTAAGATGGATTTCTCTTCCATTATCTCCACTAGGTAGGATAAACGCTGTAAAAATGAATATTCTCCCCAAATTTTTTTACCACTTTCAAGCTATTCCTCTGTTTCTGCCCAAATCTTTCTTCAAGAATATAGATCAATTAATCTCCTCCTTTATATGGGCAGGTAAAACTCCTAGAGTTTCCAAACTTTTGCTTCAAAAAAGTCGACTAAGTGGAGGGCTTTACCTGCCCAATTTTATGTATTATTATTGGGCAGCAAATATTCAGAAGCTGGTGTTCTGGGTACAGGCCTCCTCTTTACCATGGTGCTACTTAGAAGCTAAGTCTTGTATTTCGACATCTCTCCCTTCTATGGTGTTCTCTTCTCTCCCCATGTCCCCTTCACATTACACGGATAATCCAATAGTATGTTCTTCTCTTAAAATATTCTTTCAATTTCTACGTCATTTTAAATTTACCTCGGCATCAACCATGGCTCCAATACATAATAATCATCTCTTTCTTCCTCCCTTTTCAGATTCCGTATTCTCTTTCTGGGAAAAGAAAGGTCTGAAATGCTTTGAAGATCTTTTCATTAATAATGTGTTTGCAAGTTTTTCTGAATTATCGTCATCATTTAATTTGCCTTCCTCTCACCTATTTCGGTACTTTCAAATTAGGCACTGTGTCTCCTCTCTGCTCTCTGGGTTTCCCTCTCTGCCTACAAAGTCTCCATGGGAGGAGGCATTTAAACTGAATCTTCATATGCGTGGGATTATCTCTAAAATATATGCAATTATCCTGTCAAAGGATAATTCTCACAGCATTAAAATAATCAGGGCTTGGGAAGAGGAACTTGACCTCGAGTTTGAGAATGACTACTGGAGTAGAGTATTAGACAATGTACATACCACCACTTCGTGTGCTAGACTTAGCTTTATACAATTTAAAAAGGCAAAACTTTCTAAAATATATCCCAATGTTTCAGGCCTTTAAGCCGGAGACAGGCTGATGTCATAGCTTTTGCATCTCTTCTTGCTAGGCGCAGAATACTGTTATCTTGGACCTCCCCTAAACCCCCGTCTATTTCAGTTTGGCTCAAAGATTTGGTCTTTTTTTTAAACTTGAAAAAATTAAGTACAATATCAGAGGTAGGGGTAGTGTTGTCAAAAGACCCGGTATGTCGGTACCAAGTCAGTACTAAAAAAATGAAAACGTTACGGTACCAGGTTTTTTTAAGTACCGGTGGTACCGAGTA
>NW_015557118.1:237122-237388 GCF_001515605.1 Sinocyclocheilus anshuiensis | reverse complement strand
TTGGCCAGCTATCCAGTGCGTTGTGATTGGCTGAATACCTCAAGCGTGTGACTGAAATGTTACGCCCCTTACCATATTGTGATGCCTTATCCAGACCGGAGCGACGAGACAAAAACATTAAAACCCATTATAAACGAGGCATTTGTTGCATCCAGTGGGAACATAATTACTGATTATAATGACTTGTACCGCTTTTTACGCGTTGCGTTGCATCGCGCCTCGTAAACATCAAACCATGTCTGCATTTGTGATCGGAGAAATGACAA
>NW_015557118.1:233365-236867 GCF_001515605.1 Sinocyclocheilus anshuiensis | reverse complement strand
ACAGTCCTCCATAAAATGTGCTGGACACATCTGAATATTTGGGTTGAAGTGTTCTGGAACAGTGTTGTAAATAAAACTTAACCACTGATTTCTAGTCGTGTCCTCTTTTGGAAGGCCAACAACGAAACTTTGAGTGAGCGGAGGCCAGCTTGAGTGAGCAGAGGCAGGCGGGCTTGAGAATAGCGCGGCCGGCGGATTCGACGAAGGAGCGTCCGGTGGGCTTGCGGCAACCACATGTGACGACCCCGGCAACCACATGTGACGACCCCGGGCTGGACTCCGCTTCGTCCACAGTGAAAGCCGATCCGGCTATCCACAGCGCGAAGTTCAGCGACCAGCACGGATCAGCTCCAGGCATGACGAAGCAGATATCGTCCTCTTTCGGAAGGCCAAACAATGTAGTTTTGCTTTCACAAAAAAACACACAGCGCCTTCACGACATGGCAGCGGCGGCAACAACAATACTACAGCGAGAATAAAAGTTACACTTTCTTTCTTTGCGTGAACATTTGGGCGGCGTTATGCGAATCTTCCCACATAGTGAGGTAGATATGTGGGGGCGTGTTAGAACGAGCCGTTTTAGGTAGGCGTGGTTGACTCTTAACTTTTATAAAGAATATCTCTTTGGATTTGAGACTTTAGTCTTTGCAACTTTTCAGATCTTCTTTATGCACCAAGAGCTTGTAACACTCCAAAGAGAAAGGAAAAATTGAAATTGCATCATATGACCCCTTTAACATGACAAAATACTCCACTGACTCTTCACAAAAAGACAATTCAATTTCTAATGGGTAAACCTTTTCACAGTGGTGCCAAAATGCACCTTTAAAAATAGAATGGGCAATACAGGAATGGCATTATAGCAAACTCAACATCTGAATATTAACCAACTACAATAAGCTTCTCTGACGGAAAAAAAAAAGTTACAGATCTGCAATTTGCTTCTGATTGTCGAATACAGAAACTACAAAACTATAAAGCTGGAATGATCCAGCGGCTGAGGAAGGTGGTCTGGCGAGGGGAGGGGTGAGACACACAGTCTTAAGCCCCTCAGACGCCGCTCTGTTCTGGATAAGGTGTTTGGGCAGTGAAGCTGTCGGCTCAGCAGGAACCGCTGACACATCAGCAGACTCACAGCTACTGCAGTCTTCAACACACTCCACCATTACAATGACCTAAAACAGCAGTGGATCCCTCTCCCTGTGTGGATCAGATGTGAGGAAAGAGTCTGTCCTGGCTCTCTGTGGACAATGGCAATCATTATGTCAAAATTAAGACAGATTTAAGACATGAGAGTGAGGCTCTGTTCACACAACCACTCAGCAAGCAACAAGTACATATTGGCTTTGGCAGGAAAATGGTGAGTTCCTCACTAGTTGGATGATATTTTTTGTAGGAACAGCAACGTAATACATAGTTGGAACTAAAATTACCCTCAGTGATTGATTTTGTTTTACATTTTTTCTCCAGAATTCCAGGTATCGACACACTTCTACAGACCATTCCTCACATTAAAGGTGCAGTCACATTTTGACAAAATGTTACGGATAAAATGTCACTTTCAAGCCAAGCAGCTTTCTGTTAGTTAACAATGCAAATCTGTGTGACAAACCTGAACCTGTTGCAAAATCTTCCCAATCGTGTGGATTCCTACTGAAATGACTAGATTCTGTCTGCGAAAATTTGACAAACAATGTGACTGCACATTAAGCCATCAAAACACATGTATGTGACAAAATTGCAATGTTTCTTGACAGACAGATGGATACAAGCTTATTTATGATGCTGTTAATGACACAATGACCTGTTTGTCACAAATATGCAAGGATGAACAGCTAAATAATAGCAAAATATAAAGAAATACAGCACAAATATATTCTTACTTTTCTTATTTAAAACTATGCATAGTACATATTTTGCATTATTTTCATTAAAAAGTATATTTTTTGTATATTTTAATACTTAAAATGTATTTTTTATATTTAAAAATTACATTTTGAAATGCAAATAATATATTTTCATGGCTGGTAAGGCACAAGTAATTAACTTTTTAAATGCATTTCTCACTACTGCAAAGTGGCATTGATTTTCCATGTGACATATTCAACTAATCAATAATGAAACTTGTTGATGATTATGTCATGATCCACCTTTACTGATTGATTTTATGTATTCGTTGTTGCGTCCATCATTGCTTCATTTGCATTGTCCTGTACGTTTGGTCGAGAAGAGAAGCTTGTGACAACTGAATCTCCACTAGTTGAACTAATCTAGTTTGTGTCTTTTTGCCAATGTCAACCAAATCTCCATCATGAGAGAAACACTGAAACAGATCTCAGATCAGCTGCTTGCAGTAACGTAAATCTCAAAGAGATTCCACACTTTCTAATCCTACTGTCTGAATAGTAGATGGACTAAGACCATGCAGATCAGACCACTACTCGGCCAGATGGCGTCTCTGTCTCCGTCTCCATCCATCACGCCCCAATACAAGGCACAGATTAGCAATCTTCAGACTTGTTTACCTATCACCAGCAAGGAGGAAGTCCAAGATGATCCGTACAAAGGATCAGGAGGTTTGTGAATGCGGTAGGGGGAATTAAAACTCACTGAACGTGCAGTAACCACAGGCCTTCGCTGTCACTATGGGAACCTGCTGCGAGAAGATCCTACTTCATAAAAAAAGAAAGCCACGGCTAGCAGAGATGACCGCAATGACTGTCACCAAGCGACTGGCTCTTTCCTCGACAATTACAGAGAGAGACAGTAATTAAAAACACTCCTGCACGCCCTCAAGCTAATTAACAAGGTGAAGGACCTTGATACACGAGTGCCGCCACATTCCTTACAAGAAGACAAAGACAATGCAGGAAAGGCCCTGTAAAACAATACCGCTTCAAGACAATGCCAACTAGGGGTGTGCGATATTGACAAAAAATTATATCTCGATATTTTATGGGATTTTATCGATAACGATAATTAGACGATATTTTGCTGAGTGTGTTATTGTGCTGGTACCTTAAGGACTGCCGAAGACAGCTGACTCCTAATGTTTTTAATATTCTTCATATTCTGTGTGGTGGTCAGTTCATACTGAGAGAAATTAATCTTTTCCAATAAGTTTAAACTGATTTTTGCATTTTATGGGCATTTTTACCTTTATAAAGCCATTTTTTCTAAAAGTGTCCATTATCTTTTGAGTCAAATTCTTACATTTAATCAGGGAATTAGAATAATAAGACATTTGGGCTGTTACCAAGCAAATTAAATCAACACAGAAGCTGCATCTGAAGTGGCATTTAGATGTATTTACACATGTATTTTGTTTAATGCAAGACATGAATGCATTTAACCTGCAATTACAAATGCATAAATAATGTTTTGATATATTAAACATAAAACGTTGAATACTGATATTTGAAATTATTTAAAACATGAAAAAAAAAAGGGAAAAGAAAAAGCCGAAATTTTTCAAATTAAAACCGCCAGCAGGTGGCAGCAA
>NW_015557118.1:222665-232296 GCF_001515605.1 Sinocyclocheilus anshuiensis | reverse complement strand
TTATAAATGATAAAAAGAAGGCTTTAAAAGATCGGTATCGGCAGATACTGCTTTCTGTGATTGGCCTCAAAAATCCTGATCGGAGCACCCCTATACATAACACAACTTCATTACAGCCACCACAACAATTATAGAAAAAATTCCAAACAAACACAACATTGTTGAAATTTAATTTCTTTTATATAATACCTACTAGTAGGGGTGTGCGATATTGGCAAAAAATTATATCTCGATATTTTCTGGGATTTTATCGATGACGATAATTAGACGATATTTTGCTGAGTGTGTTATTGTGCTGGTATCTTAAGGACTGCCGTGGACAGCTGACTCCTAATGTTTTTAACGTTCTTCATATTCTGTGTGGTGGTCAGTTCATACTGATAGAAATTAATCTTTTCCGATCAGTATGAACTGATTTTTGCATTTTATGGGCATTTTTACCTTTATAAAGCCATTTTTTCTAAAAGTGTCCATTATCTTTTGAGTCAAATTCTTACATTTAATCAGGGAATTAGAATAATAAGACATTTGGGCTGTTACCAAGCAAATTAAATCAACACAGAAGCTGCATCTGAAGTGGCATTTAGATGTATTTACACACATGTATTTTGTTTAATGCAAGACATGAATGCATTTAACCTGCAATTACAAATGCATAAATAATGTTTTGATATATTAAACATAAAACGTTGAATACTGATATTTGAAATTATTTAAAACATGAAAAAAATCAAAAAAAAAAGAAAGAAAGAAAAAGCCAAAATTTGAAATTAAAACCGCCAGCAGGTGGCAGCAAATCACTGTTAATAAGTGAGTCATTGCAATTGAACCGAATCATTTAAATGGTTGATTCATTCAGGAACATGTTGCTCAGAGACAAAAAACAGCGCTGTGGCTGTATTCGGAATGATTTTTGTTGGCGAAATAGAGCAAAAACAAGCAATATGGTGTCTCAAACGTAAGTCTCTTAATTAACTTATTGTTTATTGAATTCAATGTCACATTTGTAATCATGGTAATTTTTGGAGAAAAATGGCACTCTTCGTGTGACATTGAATAACTATATGAAGTGGTATAAATATATACATTTTCTGCCATCATGTCTTGAATTTGTGATAATTCTAAATGCATTTTAATAGACTGAATCATGCAGTGAAAGAAAACACACTAAATGCGCACACGCACTAGTCTAGACATCACGTAATGTATGCGTGCGCTCTGTAGGGATGTTTTGAATGGTTTTTGCAAAATACTCGATAATGTCAAATCGCACATCGTTAAAACAACAATTACGATATTATCGCAGACGATATATATCGCACACCCCTAATGCCAGCAAAAGAGGCCACAATTGTGCTGCAAGTCATATGCTGCATAGGTCAATGACGTGGCGTTTATTTTCAATCTATTATTTCATTCAAAATTACACAAAAAATGCAGTACACACATACAATGACTTGAATATAGAAGTTGATATAGAAAGTAATTTTTACTAACAGCTATTAGATTGTATAATCAATGTCATATTAGATGACTGACGTTGAATTTTAAGTGTATATTGTAACTGTTAATTATGGAGTAGTAGTGTGTACTTTGATGCTTGAAACAAAGGGGTGCTGTATGAAATGCAGTATTTTATTTTTATTTATTTTATTCATTTAGCTATTGTGTGGTGAGCTCTGCTGTGACATGTGAATTTCCCTTTGGGATTAATAGTCAATCAAATCGAATACACATCTTCAGTAATTTTTTACTTTTTGGGAGCAAAAAATATATCATAATGTAGATAAAAAAAAGAAAATAACTGAATTAAAAAAGAAAACCTTAGGTAGTTTGAATAATCTTATTAAGCCTATTTCATAGAGGAACAAAAACTGCTGCACTGGTTATTAATATTTGAAAAACATATACCAAATGAAGGTTGAAAAACAAAACAGGAAATGACATCATAGAAAGGACTCCTGCAGACCCTCATGACTGTTTGTCAAGGTCAATAATTCTCCTAAAATATCAGATCATTTGAACTCTTTATGACAATGCAAGATTAGTTCAGGTTGTTCAATGTCACATGGTATGACCCAAAAACACAATTCATGAATTAATAAATAATAATAATACATTTACAAAAAAGCAAGAAAAATGTGTTTAAAACATTAAGAAATAAAAAGAAAATATATATTACTACTTTTTACACGAAGGTTACACCACATGACATTTTTTGCCATCGAATGAAAACTTTTGATGAAAATGCTATTAAACATGTTCAAAACCATATGAAACCAACATAAATACAAAAAAAGGACATTTCTAAAAACTTGACTAGTGTTTAAACTAGAGTTTTAAAAGATATGTCCTGACATATCAATGACTTGCCTGACGTTTTAGTTTCACTTTTGTTTTTGGCCATTGGTCTAGACGAAGACATAGCTTGTGGAAAGAGGACACGTACCATCAGGGCTACTCATGTCTACAAACTCCTAGTTTCTAGAGCAGTTGCACATCTGTGTCCAGACAGCATTAATCACACGAAGGGCCTGACAGCAGCAACCTATTTTTGTCACCGGCTGAACTTGTATCTCATTAAAACTTAAATACTACACAAATTATCTTGAATCCAGCTTGCTGGGATTCATAAATCGTTGATGGCTTTGGCTCGAGGTCAAGCCACTGACGGCAGAGCTAATGTTGATGTTGAATGTGTCAACAGTCATCTTCCACGGGGAAGAAGCATGTTTGCTTACAAACCTCACACAAACGTGAGAGAACTACATGAAGTGTGTTCATAATTCAGTAGAAACTAGTGTTGTCACGGTACCAAGGTTTAGCGCATCAAGAACCGGGTTGACCGGGTACTCGGTACCACCGGTACTTAAGAAAACCTGGTACCGTAACGTTTTCATGTTTTTAGTACCGACTTGGTACCGAAATACCGGGTCTTTTGACAACACTAGTAGAAACTCACACGACTTTAAAAAAAGTTATACAAAATTTACCTCAAAACGAAGCCACATTAACATGCAGCCCAGTCCTTTCATGCACCGACAACTTAGGGCTGGACAATAATTTAATATCAATATGTATCGCGAGAAAACAGTTATTTTAAATAGTAAAAATATTTCAAAATGTTACTGTTTTTGCTGTATTTTGGATCAAATAAATGCAGGCTTGGTGAGCAGAAGAGAATTCTTTAAAAAACATTAAAAATCTTACTGTTCAAAAACTTTTGACTGGTATGTTAGCCTATAGTTTGAAGTAAAAAATATTAATATTAATAAGGAGAGTCTGAGATTTATTTGACAGTGATTTCACATTTCTTGTTTGTATGAAGGCTAAATACCAATAAAAGGTGAACATTTATTTATTTGCGCCATTTTTTTCCTCAAATATTATATAGTTTTGTAGGAGTAGGTTTCATAGAGTTGGCAAATTAATTTTTCATAAGTTTGTAGGTACAGACATCTGTTGTGGCCATTCTTGGCCGTTTTTATGAGGCTTTTTTAATAGTGTTCATATCGATATCGGAATTATATCGTATCGACCGAAATTAAGAAATATATCGGAATATAAATTTTGGCCATATCGTCCAGCCCTACGACAACTACACGGCAGCCAGATCAGGGGTGTTTAACGGCAGACAGGTTTGTCTGCTCCTCACTTTTTCCACTGGCTTTGCTTGTCAGGTTTGCCGTGTGACTGTGGCGGAGGGCAGCTCGAAAAGCTTCGGAATTGAGCCTCTGACCACAGAGAGAGCCGTGCCAGGGTTTTGAAATACCCCTCCACAAATACACCTCCCATCCAGAGAGCTTTGGTTTGCACTTGCCTCTCACCACCCAGACATGTAGGCGCTGTTAGAAAGAGAACGGGTCCCCCTCCCTGCGCTGGAGTGGCTATGACACTCGCCAAGCTTTCCTAATGCAATGCGGCTCAACTTTGTGGGGTAAAGTCTGCTTAATGCCCAGCTTCGTCCAACTCAAAGGTATTTACAAATCAACTTTACCACAGTATGTCGGTGCAGGAGAGGAATTGCGATAAATGTAAGTCCAAAGGAGATTTCTTTAGTTTCTGCTTGATTTGTGCAAAAAAAATGGCAGCGCTTGACATAATAAAGGCACTTACTTAGAAACATTATGCCATTTTGTACAAGTACAACACACACCATTTTAAATGCAATTTTGAGCAGGTCACATCATTCTTCGACGTAACAAATCAATTCATCAAAGCTGCATCTGTTATTTCACGACAGAGTAAACTGCTGCGTGGTTCTGAAAGCAGGCGCAACGGTGCTCAACGACTGGGGTAAAGAGGAACGGAGCGATGGACTGAATGTGGCAGACAGCCAGAGGAGAGCCAATGCATTTTAATGTGAGCTAGCTTGAGTGTTTGCATCTCAGTGCTCAAAGTGGAAAAAAATAGGTGCTGGTACTTGCTTTGATATTAATCGCTGCCAAATTTAGCTTATTAGATTAACTAAATGTTTACTGGTGTTGAATTTAGGCTAACTGGAATAGTTTTACTCTATCCTGTGTGAATTCACAGAAGCACAGTGAACATCACAGTGTTGATAAACCATAACACTAGACAATTAATGTACACCTTTATGTTAGAGAACGGGCCATTATTTTTTTATATTATAACATTCTGATTAAAATAAAATCATTTGCACTGCATGCCTGGTGAAATGATTTATGTTCAATGAATAATATCACCCAAGTCATGAGAAACATTGACAAGTTACAGGTTACGAACACCTTAAAGGGTTAGTTCACCCAAAAATGAAAATTCTGTCATTAATTACTCACCTTCGTGTTGTTCCAAACCCGTAAGACCTTCGTTCATCTTCGGAACACAATTTAAGATATTTTTGATGAAATCTGAGGGATCTCTGACACTCCCATAGACAGCAAGGTAACTACCTCGTTCAAGGTCCAGCTACATCAGTGGTTCAACTGTAAAGTTACAAAGCTACGAGAATACTTTTTTGCGCAACGAAAACAAACATAACATCACGCCGGATCTGGGTCAGCGCCGCCACACGCTTGCGTCATGATACTGTCGTGAACGCGCGTCCACAAGTGACACAGTAGAGACGAAAATGTGGAATAAAGTCGTTATTTTTGTTTTCTTTGCGCAAAAAAGTATTCTCGTAGCTTCGTAACTTTACAGTTGAACCACTGATGTCACACAGACTACTTTGTCGATCATCTTGGTACTTTTCTGGACCTTGAACGCGGTAGTTACCTTGCTGTCTATGGGAGGGTCAGAGAGCCCTCAGATTTCATCAAAAATATCTTAAATTGTGTTCCGAAGATGAACGAATGTCTTACGGGTTTGGAACAACACGAGGGTGAGTAATTAATGACAGAATTTTCATTTTTGGGTGAACTAACCCTTTAATATCCATCCTTTCTCTGAACTGCTTACCCTCAGTAGGGTCGTGGGAATACTGGAGCCTATCCCATCTTCTTGGGCCACAGACGGGGAACACCCTGGACACCCTGGCCAGTCCATCTCAGGACTCACACGCACACACACAGACACACATACACTCACACCTATGGGCAATTTATTTTGTCCAATGCATGTCTTTTGATTGTGGGGAAAAAAACAGCATGTGGAAAAAAACCCACACCAACAAAAAATGGAGAACATGCAAACTCCACACAGCCATGCACTACCATTCAAAAGTTTGGGGCAGGTAAGATTTTTTTATGTTTTCAAAAGAAGTCTCTTATGCTCACCAAGGCTGCAAATATAGTAAAATCTGTGTTATTGTGAAATGATATTACAATTTAAAATAACCATCTTCTATTTGAATAGAATTTAGAATGTCATTTATTCCGGTGATGGCAAAGCTGAATTTTTAGCATCATTACTCCAGTCATCAGTGTCACAGGATCCTTCAGAAATCATTCTGATCATTCATTAAAATCATTCATTTTAAGGAGGTTAGCTGCAAACTAGATACCAATTCACTCGCATCATAAATATGCCTTCTACCCTGACTAAAGTCCATAATAATCCAGTTTTAATGACAACAGTCAACACTTTGCAAGACTAAACAGTCTGCCCTGTTGCTCTCACTACACAAAGACTATCTTGTCGAGCAGGGATAGATGTAAAAACAATCACAGTTACTGTAAAAAGCATGATGCAGAATTGCCAGAGCCATGTAGCAGTGAGCATCAGCTCACATCAAGCACTGGTGTGTGTTTAATCCACCACAGTGTGCGCCATCCAACTCTGAAGGACTGTAAACGCCACAAAGACTCCATAAACTGGAGTTGTAGTTTTATGATGGGAGTAAGCAAGGAAAATAATAACACAGAAATAAGCGGCGCTTAGAAACCAAGCGATTACAGGCGCATAAAAAGAACAAGATCGAAATGAGATCTGGAATAGGGTGTTTTGCCCCCCGAAGCAACGTTGAGAACTGTAAAGGGGCCACATTACATTCCTCAAGTGAAATTATTTTTCAATTAGTGTGTGAACTGCGTTTGGAAGAGGGGGAGTCTATCAGAGGAGGGGTCTCAGATTCAATCAGTTCAGCTGCAGACGGAGGGCACTGTGTAAATGTGTGAGGGGGGTTTGGCGTCACCGCAAGGGAATGTCTTTCTCTCTCTCTCTCTCTCTCTCTCTCTCTCTCTCTCCACCCCCTACTCAGCCGCCTGGCCCTGGAGCCAACGAGAGACACATTGTTTAGTCTAAATCCTGCTAGTAGAGGGCTACACACTCTAGACCCCCATCACACAAATGGCAAAACACACAAATAAGCGGAAATGAGCTTCGAAAAACAACTGAGAACTTCAATAAGAGAAAATCTATACGTTTGCTGCTTTATTTTCAAGTGTCACGCTACGGACATCTGTATATATGTGATACTCGCAGCATGAAATGCAGACGCCGAGCTGACATGACATGCAATACCGTGCTGAGCAGTGCCGCACACACGAAATGCACACATGCATACAGTACACCCATACTGAAGCGCTATCAGAGCACAAATCAAAAAACGTGGAAATGCTTGACAGAGTGAGACAGCCAACTCCCACTTCCTGCCCTCCCCCACAGACAGACGGGCAAATTCCTTAAGGCCGACAGAGCTCGTAGACGCAGACGGGGAGGGGGGTAACACGTAAGACACAGAGCAACAAACACGCCGCTGCAGTGGGACCACGGTGTGTTTCAAAGAAAATATGAGGAAATATCAAAGAGCGTCACGTCTGTGCTAATTTGTGCTCGTTTTATTATTCCGTGGAGATAATTATCTTTGCTCATCAAACGCTCAAATTAGAGTGACGAAAAACCTCAAGGGAAATGATATTAAGACCAGACGTTTGAAATCATATATTTGGGTAATTACAGAACGGGATCCAACGTCACACTTCCCCATGTATAATTTTATGTTAACCCCTTCAGCGCGATAAAAGAAAGAAATGTGAAAACCAGAGCACCACCTTCAAGTAGTAACAGCAGCACATTCTTACAAAAAATAAAAGGGCACAGCGTGATGGGATCAAATGGTAATACTAAAGATTTCTGACATACACTGGGTGGGGAGTTCAACTTTTTTTAAAGACAGAGATGGAGCAAGGAACTCCTGTTATATTTTGAATAAAAATTATCGCACATTAAGCCTGGCCTAAAATAATGTGTGTATAGTAGAGTCAAATACTAATGACCTTTTCTCTTCTGAGGAACACAAAAGAAGATATTTTGAAGAATGTGGGTAACAGTGTCTGGTCCCCATTGACTTCCATTGTATTTTTTTTCTATACTATGGAAGTCAATGGGGACCATCAACTGTTTGGTTACACACATTCTTCAAAATATCTTCTTATATATACATATAATATACATTCCACAGAAGGAATGTATATTATATGTAACAATATACATTCCACAGAAGGAAGAAAATTTATACAGGTTTGGAACAGCTTGTAAATGATAATGATAAATTTTCATTTTTGGGAGAACTACCTTTTTAACTTTAGTAGAAGATAACTTATTCATTTAAAACTTTAATGCTTTTAAAAATGTAGTTAAAGGCTAACTCAACAATAGCCTATTAAATTTTGTTTATCAAATACTTTCATTTTTTACTAAAATTAGTTTATGAATAAAAATTTATTAGCCACTGCAGACCCCCTGTTGAAGACCCATGATATGATGATTATTATCATATTCTTGTACAACTATTTATATGGTTTTTCCAAGGTACCTTCAAGAATAAATGGACATACAAAGTTTCCTGTCTAAAAACCACGGTATTGTCATAATGGTACATGTCCAAAAAACATGGTACTGTCATGATATATGTTCAAAAAAATAAAAAAGCATGGTATTGTCATGGTACATGTACACAAAATGTCATGATACATGTTCAAAAAAACAGTGTTAGTATGTACAGTACTGTACGAAGTTAAAAGCATTAGCACAATTGCTAATATTGTTGGTTTGTGTATAATAAATGTATTATAAACTTGTATTATAATCCTATTATAAACTTCAAAGTCACGTTGGATAAAATCATGTAAAAATGGAATGTAATTGATACCAAAAACACTTTTTAAACTTACCGTTTTGTATAGAAATTAACTTTTTTTTTTATTACAATAAACATGGCAAAGCCTGAAGAATTCAGCCACTGAATATGAAATAAGCTGCTAGATTAGCAGCGAGGTCTGATATTGTGTCCAAAATAAGACTTAAGGTTAAGATGTGTTTCTAACATGGTGCACAGCCCATTATCCAGCAATTGATGCACAGTACTGGATGCTCCACAGAACGTCCTTGATCAAGAACACAATATCTCTCTTCATGGCCCAGCTAAAATCTCATACCACGGCATGTCGTCTCTAAAAAGTGCCAATACTGCATACGAACTATCGCCAGAGCCTTAATGGTCATGTTACACATATGTGAGGGTGTGTGAGTAATGAGTGCTGATGGGCTTAGCAGAGTGGCAAAAGATCCATAGCTTTACGATCTCACAGCGGTCACAGACGAGGTAATGACTCTCACACACAGCACAGCCTCCCCTTCATCTTAATCTTTTCCTTGCTCGACAAACCATCCTCTCGCTGGTTGGGCCCAAGACTAAAGGCGGCACATTATGGCGCTAAACTCCTTCAACTGAAACTAACTACCCGTCCAGGGTCTAACTCCGATCTAAATCACTGTGGCAGCTCCTAACGGCTTTAAAATGAGCTTGTGATGAGCCCTCAAACCGGTTCAGCAGCATGGTTGGACAAGACCACACTTTTAATTACTGTGTCTGTCTCCATTGTAACCTCATTGTGTGGTCTTACCTCTGTAGTCACAACCACAAACTAAGCTGAAATTGCGTTCCTCACAGGACATGTGGGTTTGCTGGACAGATGATGGTGGAATATGTGACCCCAGCACGATTACTTTAGCTAAGGAGAATCAGTATGGCGATGACGCAGAACTGAAATGAATTTGTTAAGAAGCTTTCATTCTAGAGATGGACTATATGGGAGATGTGAATGTGCCATTTTCTACTGGTGTGCCCACCCTGGGGGTTTATTAGAACGTTGATGAAACTGAAAATCATAGTTGAAGTGGTGACTCACAATAACTGTAAAAAAAAAAAAAAAAAAAGCTTCTGAAT
>NW_015557118.1:175414-222463 GCF_001515605.1 Sinocyclocheilus anshuiensis | reverse complement strand
AAACTGAAAAAAAAAAAAAAAAACAGCTTCTGAATTTAGCTTCTCCACTTCTCAAAAATAATACTGGGGTTATTTACATAGCCGGAAACTGTCTGGATTAATATAATAGGAGATATTTTGTGGACGCACTTGCTGCATTCAAAGACAAAAACATTTAAAATACTGACAAAACAAAGAGCGCTACCAACATGTATCATTGCAATACCACTGGACTGTCATTCTTTGAAGTACCATGTACATACCATAGTATTTGAATATGGTAAACCTTCAGTAATGTGGATCATGGTATTACCATCTAACACTCTACCCGATCAAGTTAGTTTGCAGTATTGTAAAAGTGACACAATCAACAAAAAAAAAATGTGGTGCTTTGTGCTATTACAAATCCTGAGTTTTGAAATGCATATGCTGTATATAAATCCTGCATATTCCCAATAGGATTATTCTCTATCTCACAATCATGCTCTCCATTCAACTTCAAGCTGCGCTCATCGATGTTTGGGTTATACTTTGCTGGCTCTTATTCGTCCCAGTGGTCTTAGACTTTATACGGACAAATCAATATTGACAAGCTTTTCTGTTTCTCATCAGAGCTGCCTGGTTGACTTTTGTTGTATTCCTTTACATTCATCTACACTACTGTTCAAAAGTTCAGGTTCGGGAGATTTTTTTATGTTTTTAAAAGAAGTCACTTTTGCTCACCAAGGCTGCATTTATTTAATAAAAAATGCAGTAAAATCGGTAATATTATAAAATATTATTACAATTAAAAATATCAATTTTCTCTTTGAATATACTGTAAAATGTAATTTGTGATTTGGGCTCAAGAAATATTTCTGATTATTATCTATGTTGAAAACAGTTGTGCTGCTTAATACTTTTGTAGACACTGTGAAACATTTTTTTCTGAATGCTTTGATGACTAGAAATTTCAAAAGAGCGGCTTTCATTTCAAATAGAAATGAAAAAAATTACAAATAGTTTTTTTTTTTTTACAGAACTCTTTAAAATTGTGAGATATTTGATCATGTGATCTCAACATGGCAGCCTCCATGAGGGAGCGACCCACTGTACGTAGAATAAAACAGCTTTTTCTGGGCTACATATGACTGGAATCTTTTTCTAATGCAAGTGTACAACATTTTAAACATTTTTGTCAAATGGTCTAATTTCATTAGAATAACTGGGTGCACCTTAAGGGATAGAACACAACTGACATTTTTATTCTTCTCCTCCCATCCTCTCCCTAATCTACTGTACCAGTGGAGACAGAGACCATTATCTCATCGAAGTCAAGGCTAAACCCAAAATACATTCCCAACCATCAGCAGTGCAGTTAGCACACATTAAACACTAACTAACCCACAAAACACTGTATGTCTTGTGATCGATGCTTAATTAGGGGAAAGGCTTGAATGAATTCTTGCACACAACATGGGGAAATAATATCCATCTACCACATTCCTGCAATGTTTTAGAGGCTTTTCAAGGGTCTCAAAACAATCGATGGTACAATATCACATGCTTCTGATCTGATGACTAACTGCATATCCATAACAACGTGGTAAACAGGCTCTAATGGCCGACACACAGCATGGTCGATCTGATCCATATGAAAGCAGGAAACAAGAAACAGACATCAAAACGCACTCTCTGATAATGATCCTCAGTCTGTGTGATTTATACATACACACAGTCTAATTTTTTAACTTGATTTTGCACTACACCACTGCCAGGATTTTCATACAGAATAAAATTGTCCAGTCAGTGTATAAAACAGACATCCAACAGCCTGAAAAACATCTGATTATGAAACCAACCATCAATAAACTTTGCTTGTAATTTTTTTTTCTAATTATCCCCAAAAGCATCTGCTTGTGTAACTACTGACAAGTGCAGAGTCAAACCACTTTAGTTTAAATAGAGTAAAATAGGCAAAAAACACTAGACTAAAGTCATTACACTGACATCAAACTATCAAAACAGGAATCACCATAAGACATCACTGGCTAAAGATCATTTTCTCTTCAAATTAACCTACAAGTCTAGATTAATATACCAGGAGACATTTTTTTTCCCGATGCATTAATTGCATTCAAAGACATAAACACTCAAAATACAGACAAAATAAGAGTAATAAAGAAAATCCACTGATTTTAGGGCATGTGCCAGTATAGTACTATGGCATAGTCGTGTGTAAATACCATAATACAGGTAATAATTCAGAAACATGGATTATAATAATTACCATCTGATACCATCACTGTATTATGGTACCACAGCTCAACGATCTACTTACTGGTACAATGATTTGGGGAAATGCAGCTCACCACAGTACTGAGGTAAAGACCACACAAACTAATTAACCTATTATAAAACCTGCTCTAAAATACATATGTGAATGTAAATACAGTTCACTCTTAAAAATAAAGGTTCCAAAAGGGTGTTTTTGCAGTGATGCCATAGAAGAACCATTTTTGGTTCCCCAAAGAACCTTTCAGTGAACAGTTCCTAAAAGAACCATTTTGAAGAACATTTTTAAAATCTAAAGAAAAATTTTTCGACTATAAAGAACCTTTTCTGCATTTGAAAGGTTTCATGGATGTTCAAGGTTGTTCATACAACCATTGATGCCAATAAAGAACCTTTATTTTTTATTAAGAGTGCATATATCCATGGAAGTTCTGCATATATGCAAGAATATTCTCTGGTGGTTTATTAGCTCTACCCTTTCTTTCTAAGTAGCACTAAAAGCACCTGCTTGCTTGAGTAACTGTTTTTCCACTTTGGTTTAACTAGACTAGAATAACGCGCAGAAGACACACTTCAAGCCATAATACTTACACTGAATCTAGATTCAACACAACACATCTCTAGGTAATAATGAACCAGCGAAGCAATAGGAAGCACGACACTACTGACAGTTCACATTTGTACAGTGAACCGATTCAGTTCACTTCACATTACAGCGTCCATGCAACATCGCGTGATTCTAATGAACAACATGCACAAATAATGTAACATGGACTCTGTAATATGGATACATATTACATAAGTCAAATGTAAATCTGAAGCATATTTACCAGCCACAGCACTGAGCAGAAGCAATGTGCACAGCCCCAGTGACAGCACTGATGTTCGGTCTAGGATCCGCACTCTCATCCTGATGATGGCCCTGGTGCTTCTGGATGGGTTCAGCTCAAAAAAAAAAAAAAGTTCCAGTAGATTTTCTTTTTTTCCCCCCTCTTCTCTATCGAACGGAGTTCAAACTCATGTGCTCGGTGGGAATCGTCCGAAATTAAACGTGCAAATGAACGTTTGGAGGCAATGCATGATTTTAGACGCCTTTGGGTTAGTGTGTGCTTTGATAAATAGATTACAAACGCATTTTCTTCATGCTGGCTTGGAGTTTGAGCGATTATACTTCATGCAGTGTGACTTCCTCGCAGGTATTCAGCTCTTTTAAGAGAGATCTCAAAGCCTGCAGCGATCGCGTCTCGGTTGTTATCGGTGTTTATAAACAAGATTTAGTTTCGATGTATTTGGTTCTGGTCCAGATGCTCGAGCGGTATCTTAATATGAGTCAGGTTTCTTCGTGTCAGTCCGCTTCAGTCGTTGTTTAGCTTCACAAGCTGACGACATATCCGACATTTTCTGGCTTTAACTAGTTTTATTCCTGAATTGACGCCAAAATAATGTCTCTAAAATGAAGCAACTCTACGGCAGAAGGCGCCGAGCCCATCGGTCGGTTCAAGCGGCCGAACAGGAGCGACATTGAGTCCGACCCAAAGCGACAGAGGCCTTTAATAAACAGCGCAGCGAGTCTCAGTCGATGATGGTCGGTGAACTGATCGCCGGTCAGGGTCTGCTCGGGTAAATTAGCGCATTTCTCCCGGTGTGGATGTTTATCGCCCCACGGATCGCGTCGAGCTCCCGCGGCCGCTCTCGGTAACTTCAGCTCCGCCTAGAGCAGACAGATGAAGGGCAGCCAGTCCTCCTCCTCCACCCCCTCCTCTCTCTCTCTCTCTCTCTCTGTCTCTCTGCCAAACCAATTCAATTATAAGTCGTCTCGCTTCCTTTCTCCCCTCTCACCCATACATATTTTCCTTGTTACAATAGTTTCCGCCAAAAACACCTCACTTGCTACACTTATGATTACTACAACTGTATACAACTGAGGTGTAAAATGTGGTTTTACACTAACAAAAATTGTTCATACCAGGTAAGCAACCATGGTAATAGTATGTTTTATATGTACCATGTATACATAGCCTACATAAATATAATATATAATCACTCTATCGTTGTGCTATCACGATTGAAAACGGAGCGTCTTGAGAATTGTCTTCGAGTCTTGAGAACTCCTGTTTTACACCGTTTGAAAGAAATCTGACTATTTCCCAGTAGTAACCCGTAATTATCTATATTAACTACGCTATGTTGGCAGAAACTGTTTTTAATAATTATCTTTTTTTAAGAGTTATAAATTACGCAATGATTACAATGCAATAGTTATGTATGTGTGTAGGTAACAGAAAAGTAGTTGTTAATCTGTTTTTCTTTCCTACTATTTTTACGTAAATACCTATCTGACTACAAATTCGAATAAGACATATAAAATTACATAGTATGTTCTTATTTACTTTGAAAATGAAATATGACCTAGTCATGTAGTCATCGGTTTCACCCACATATGCGACAATACTGTCCATCTCAGTCAGATGACGTGCCAGCACATTTTAGGAGCAAAGGTTACTAGTCATTTCTTTATGTGGGATTTTGAAGATGAAGGGAGTACTTTGATTGCGGTTGAAGTTGAGCAAGATTAGACTACGACAAGGATGTGGAAGGTTTAGCTATGTGGGTGACTTGAAGCCACACAATGTTTCCATACAAACAGCGCCCCCTGGTGACTAACACTCTGTAACAGTTCATCTGGGGTAAAGCAACAAGGCCTCACAAGAGCTCGAGAGCCTTTAAATTACATAACCCTGTCATTAAATTCAAGTGCTCTGTAATTGATTTTAAGACGCTGACTGACTTTCAAAAGAAGCCGTCACACATGCCACACAGATCTGATGGTGTGCATGCTGTAACAAATATTGTAAAAGTACTTATATTTATGCATTTCGCTTTTACTTAAAGCAACTTTTGTTGCATTCAGTGTATAGTATTAATAGTTTATGCATTCCCTGGGAATCAAACTCAATACCCTGGGCTTTCCCAATATCCAAAAATGTGATTTTGAATCAAGTTTATTTAAAAAATGAAGATAAAAAAATAACCCACAGTATTACATTTCATTAAACAGATTGCTTATATTGCACACATAACACTGACAGAATAGCTTTGAAAAGTATTGTAAACACGGCT
This sequence comes from Sinocyclocheilus anshuiensis, assembly GCF_001515605.1. Taxonomy (NCBI): domain Eukaryota; kingdom Metazoa; phylum Chordata; class Actinopteri; order Cypriniformes; family Cyprinidae; genus Sinocyclocheilus; species Sinocyclocheilus anshuiensis. The sequence continues at coordinate 217,090 of NW_015557118.1, read as the reverse complement.
GCAAAGCTTTCAGCTGTAAAATTATCTGTAAATTATCTGACAGACGTAAACCTGACCTTTGCCAATAGTTAAAATAGATGCCTTAAGATATTTTGTAGTGGATTAGCATTTTAAGAATGATTTCCAACCTATTGAAATGCTTTTTTTTTTTAAATGCAAAGTAACAGTAAAACAATTTCAGACCCTGAGTGTGAAATAAATCGTAGGCTCGCAGCCAGAAATGACTTAATATTAAGTGCAAAAAATATAGCGTTAAATGAACTATATAATAGTCATAAGACATCAAGGAGTTTCATTTCTTTAGCTTTGGCTGAGAGACAATCGGAGCTCTTCCTCTCTGATGCTCCTGTCCAGCCTCTGTGTCTCTGACTCCAGCACTGAGGGGACGGGCCGCTGGGACACCGCAGCTAGAGACTCGTTCAGATCTTGTTTCAGGGACATCAGACTCTGGCTGTTCTTTAGAGAGCGGTCTATGAACTCTGCCCTGTGCTGATGGTCCACGGCCAACGTGAGACGAAGATGATGAACCTAGAAATTGGGTTTAAGTTTTGAGGCCATGTTATGTGTCAAAATACAAATGAACTGTTGAGTTAAGTGTTTAGAACGAACCTGTTCTTCCAGCTCATTGGCTCGGACTCTGAGACGCTTAAGCTCTTCCTTTTCAGTACCATCTGACAGGGCCTACATAGCACAATATTGAACTATTTTTGCTTTTCACTTGCAATTAACACTTAAAAGACACATAAAACAACTGATTGCAATAAAAAAGTTTGGTATTAGCATGTTACTAACAGCATTATTATTGTTAACTAAAACTATTATATAGGTTTCCGGTAAATGAAATACAGCTAAAATAAAAATAAAACAAATATTAGATAACTATTAGATAACATGGCAACTACACGAAATATAAGTAAAGCTACATAGAACTATTAACATGGAAAACAGAAAAAAAAAAAACGAATAAAATAACACAAGTTACATAAAAATGAAAAATCAAATTAAAAAGTAAAAAAGAAAACTGAAAATATAAATATATGGAAATTCAAAGCTAATCAAAATATCAATAAATATTATAAAAGTATACAAATAATACTAAAACAACACTGGTTGTTAAAGCTAACAAAAATATATTGTAATAAAAATAAAAATATATTCTACTAACAAATACTGGGTACTTCTGTGACAATCCATCACAGAAAGACAACCAGAACAAAACACAAATGTATTGCAAATGTATTCTCTCCATCATACCAGAACTCCAGCTTCTGTCTGTGACAGCTGATGCCTCAGTTTCCCCCTTTCCAGCTCAACCTGGTGATGGCCAAATATATACAGTAATCATGCGTATGAATCATTCTGACATCATAATATATGGTCCCTTTGTGAGTCGTGCACATACCTGTGTCAGCGTCTCTCTCAGGTGCTGTCGCTCAGTTCGTAGTCTCTCAATCTTCCTCTCCAGATGATTGTTTTTCTTCTGCAGAAGGTTCTGTTCCACCTCCAGTTCTGCCACGGCCCGCTGCATTGCCGAGAGACGCCCCTGCACTGCCAAGTCTGTCTCCACTTCATTTACAGACTGGGCCTTCGGTTCAAGCTCTTTCTCCTATTAATTTTGCCCAAAACAATTCAACATAAACGAAAAATTCACTGCATAGTGTTTAAAGGGGACATGTCATGAAAAACAGATTGGCCTCACTTTTTTGCACTGAAAGAGTAAATATTCTATGGATCAAAACAAGCTCCCTCCTCAGTCCACTCACGCCATTTATGGAAACTAAGCCTAAAACGGTCTAATTTCAAAATTGCCACACTGCTGATATCACACCCATGACTAGTCATGTTTACATTTTATCAACAGCTTACTCAAAATTCAGTCACATGGTAAGGGCATTTTTGCTGGTTTCACATTCAAAAAGGGTAGCCAATCATGTACATAAAGAAATCTTAAAGACACAGTAGCAACAAAAGCACATTTAATTAGGACACAAAGGGAGTCACAAATAATAGCAATAAAAAAGAATGACAACTGCTTTTGGTACAAGAAAGTAGAGCTCAAGAGAAAAAAAGAAGCTACAAAATGTACACTAATGTTTAAAAAGTTTTGGGGTCTGTAAAAAAAACAAGTTTTCTAAAAGAAGTCTCTAATGCTCACTCAGGCTTTTTTAATCAAAAGCACAGTAACAGTAATATTGTGAAATATGAATACAGTTTAAAATAACTTCTTAATTTTAAGATATTTTAAAATGTAATTTATTCCTGTGATGGCAAATCTGAATTTTCAGCATCATTACTCCAGTCTTCAGTGTCACATGATCCTTCAGAAATCATCTGAATATGCTGATTTGCTGCTCAAAAAAATCATTATTAATGTTGAAAACAGCTGTGCTGCTTAATACTGGAAACCATGGCACATTTTTCCAGGATCCCTGGATAAATAGAACATTCAAAAGAGCAGCATTTATTTGAAATATAAATCTTTTGTAACATTATAAATGTCTTTACTGTCCTTTTTGATCAATTTATTGCATCCTTGTTAATTAATTTCTTTAAAAAAACCTAATTGACCCAAACTTTTGAATGGAAAGGAAAATGGTCCATTTAAATTATTTTAGGATCACAATCCTGCTCAACTGTGAGTTCCAGATACTAGTCTTAGATAATTAAACTAATTTATCTATAGAGGTGCACTCAGTAATTTTTATTAACCAGCCAAATACTACTCACTTCCTCTGTAGCCCAGTGTTTCTGGACAGTTTCGGTCACAGAATACACAAATTATGGTTGATTGAAAAAAGGACATTTTGATGTTCTGTAACTGAAATCTTTAGCTTTTGCTGCATCCACACCAGTAGGTGTCGGAATAGAGTCCAAGGTCATATCAGCACAAATACACAAATATGTACTTTTATACTGCTGCCAAAAAGGTTATTTTAAAATTGTGGTTGGATCCATCTACCCCAGTTGGATTGACGTGGATGTCGTATTTGCTGGACGTTGCCCTTTTGGAGTGTACCACATCCAAAATACATGGTGCCACCAGAAAGACAATACAATTTTGGTTGGACCTTATTGATACTTTATCAGGCCTATTGAAATCCTGAGATGTACTTGTTATCCCGCTAATATTGTTTTGTAACATTGTATTGTAACCCGCTTGGTTTTTTTTGTGGTTTTTTTTCCATGTATATGGGCAGATCTCGGGCTCTGCTGTAAAAAGTTATAAATAAAAAATGTTAAATAAATAAAGAATTTAAAAAAAAAAGTACTTTTATCTGTGACCATAACGACATATTTTATGCTTGGTATTTTAAATTAAAGATGTCTCTGCCTTACTGACCTGTGATGTATCAGCTCCTGCCTGCTTTCTCTTATGCTCCTGCTGTTCCAGCCTCTCCTTATAGTAAATCAGCGTGGATTCAGTTTTCTCTAGAGCCGTCCTGACACGGTCCCTGTCTTTACTCAGCTCTTCAATTCGCTCTTTCAGAGCATATACCTCAACGTCCTTCTCTCTGAGGAGTCTGTCCCTCTCCTCCTTTTCTAAAAGGACAGTGGACATTTGTTCCTTTAGCCTTCCCCAGTCCCGAGTGTCTGGTGGTCCAGTTTTTATGTTCTCATTTCTTATTGTGGAGTGCAGTCTGTTGATCTCAGTCTGTAGGGTCTGAGCCTTGGTCTTCAATCTCTCGATTTCCTGTTCCTTTTTTGTAAGGTCCTTTCTAAGTGTGTCTGTCTCTAACAACTTGTCATGAAACTGATATTCAGCATTGATTTTTAGGAAGTCTGATAGAGTACCATGGCCACTATCCATCTTCATTCCATTGTTTTTCTTTTCAGATTCTCTAAGATTGCGTAAATCCTCTTCCATTTTGGTCTCAAGCTCTTGTTTCTCTTTCTCTAAGGTTTCTATTTCTTCCCTCAATATCTTGGTATTTCTTTTCTCATCTTCAAATTCATCTTGCAATCGAAGTTTTGCTGACTGTTCTTTATACGCCATTTCTCGAATACTCTCCAGCTCAGTTTCTTTGTCCTCGAGTCTCTCTGACAATAATTCTAGTTGTCTTATGTTTTGATCCTCCGCTTGCCGAAATTTCTCACTTTTTCTTTTCTCATTTTCATATTTCTCTTTCATCGATTCTATCTCCTTTTCCTTTTCACTCACTGTTTTTCTGAGGAGCTCCAATCCCTCTAACACACCTTGTTTCTCATTATTTTCTCGTTTGAGTTCCTCCCAGTCTTTACTCTCTCTTCTTCTGTCCTCTCTCAGTCTGTCCACTTCCTGTCTCAGCTCTCTGAATCTGTTGCTCAGTTCCTCTGCTTCTCTGGTCCTTTCTGCTGCCAAAGAGCTGAGTTCAGTCCTCTGATCTTCCAGGATGTCCATTCTAGCCTTCGCTCTGGTCAGCTCAGCCTCTCTCTGCTCTGCTACGCTCTTCATGGTCGCCAATTCTTCTTCTAGCTTCTCATGTCTTAGCTGCATTTGTTCCTTCTCTCGCAAACCTTCCTCATTTTTCTTTCTAAGATGTTCCTCTTGGAGGTGAAGGGCAGTCTTAAGCTCCTGTTTTTGCTTCTCTAACATCTGGACTTTGAGTAGAAGATCTTTGGCTTCAATCTGTGCTGCCCTAACACCTTCCTCTCTGCTTCGGACCAACTCATCCTTCTTTTCCTGCATCATGGACCGGAGTCTCTCTCCCTCACGATGACTCTCTTCTAGCAGTTCCTTCAGAGTCGCCATCTCTTGAAGGCCTGCAATCAGGCCCTCTCGCATCTTCTGGTTCTGCTCTTCTCGTTCCTGGATTTTTGACCTGGTTTCTTCTTTGGTTCTTGAAAGATTAACCAACTGTTCTTGTAAAGTATCCACCTGGGCAGCCAGTGCTTCTTTCCTTTCTTTTGCATCATTCAGCAAAGAGCTTATCCTGTCCTTGTCTCGCCTCTCTCGAAGCGTTTCATCTCTCAGAGCCTCAATCTCTCGCTCTTTCCTGCGAAGCTCTGCTGAGAGATGGTCTCTCTCCTCCTCCAGCTCTCGTACTCGGGCCCCAAGCTTTTCCATGCGTCCTGTCTTCTCCTCCATCAGGATATGCTGACCTTTTTGCAGATCCTCAAGCCTGGCTCTCAGCCTTTCCCCTACCATCTTTTCATCTCTCAGTTGGGTCTCCAGACGCCTCCTCTCATCTTCAATCTGACTCAAAGACCTCTTCAATCTTTGTTTCTCCTCTTCACTGTTCTCTACCCTGGATTCAAGCACTTGTGCTTCCCCTCGGCTCTCCTGCAGCAGTTGTGACAACCTTCCCAACTCTCCTAACCGTTCATCCAGTTTTCCCTTCAGCGTCTTCACCTCTTTGCCCTGTTCGCCTATAAGTTTCTTCATATCTTCAACAGTCTCCCTCTCTTGATCTCGCTCACGCCTGACCAATAGTAGCTCTTGATTACAGTCCATAAGTGTCTCCTCTTTCTCTCGATGTTGACGCTTTTCCTTCTCCAGTGCCGTTTCAGTCTCCTGTAGACTGCTTGAAACATCAAGATTCCTCTGCTCGGCTTCGTGCAGCTTTTCTCTCAGCCTTTTCATTGCTTCTTCCTCACGGTGGACTCTATCCCTTTCCTCTTTTTCTTTTTGTTGTAAACTCTTCTTCAGTGCCTGTGCCGCCTCCTCTGTGTCTTGTAGGAGGCCAGTTTGGCGTTCAAGGTCTTCTTGTTGCTCCAATCTTATTTTCCTGCCCTCCTCATTCTCCTGGTTCAGTTCATCAATCTTCAGTCTCAACTGCCTCAACTCTGTCTCCTTCTGAAGGAGCTCTCCTCTCAGTATCTGCTCCCTATCTCTTTCCTCAATCTCCTGTCTTTTCCTTCTCTCTTCTTCCCTTTCTTCTGAGTTCATCCGGTCTCGTTCCATCTCAATTAACTTGGCTTTGCACCTGTTCACCTCTTCGTGTTCTGCTTTGAGCTTCTGTTCGAACATCTTCTGTTCTTGTACAAGTTTTGCTTGTAATTCTTTTAGCTCACTATCTCTCTCATCCACCCTTTCTAGTGTCTCCTCTTTTTCTCGAATGACTGCCTCCATTTTGGTATTGAGATCTTCTAATTCTCTATTCAGTTGTTTCTCCTGTTCCTTAAGCTCCAGTTGCTTTCTGTCCACCTCTTTTTGTTTCTCCATCTCCTTCTCTTTCATCTTAGAGTTTTGCTCCTTTAGAAGTTTAAGTTGTTCGTCCTTCTGCTCAACATCAGCCTCTAGTTTCTCTATGATTACCTCTAATGACTGAATTCTACCTTTGAGATCACCAATGTCCTCTTCTCTCTTTTGTACCTCTTCCTCTCTTTCTCTAAGAAGCTCTCTTAGTTCTGTCCTCTCTCTTTCAGCAACCCGGTTTACGCTCTCCTTCACTTTTTCTATGTTGTCAGCTCGTCTCTTCCACCACTCCACATTGTCTTTCACCTCTTTCAGTCGCAGTTCAAGAGTTCTCTTTTCTGTGGACAACATAGTTTGTAATTGTTCAACATCTTTATCTCTTTCTTCCACGAGTAATGAGATATGTTCTTTCTCTCTCATCAGTTCATCAATTCTGCTTTTGAGCTCTATCAAGTCTCCATCTTTCTGTTCTAACTGTCTTCTACACCGCATATCTTTCTCCCTCTCTTGCTCATCTCTTTTGTTTTGTTTGGTTTCATTTTCTCTTATTTTCTCCATCTCTCTCTCTTTCAGTTGAGTGTTGTGTTTCTCCAGGGCTTCTAATCTACTCTCCAAGGTCTCTTTCTCTTGTAACTCTATTTCCAGACGCTCAATTGTTCTCTCATGTGATTGGACTTTAAATTTTAACTCTTCGATATCCTCTCCTCTCTTTCGTATTTCATCCTCCTTATTTTTCAGCAGATCAGACATCTTTGACTTCTCTCTCTCTATGATCTTGAGGTTTTGACTTTCTCTTTCCACACTTTCTATAAACTTCTGATTTAACTCTTCTTTCTCTCTCTGAACCTCATTTTCTCTCTCCTTCCATCTCTCAATCTCATCACACGCTTCTCTCAGTCTTAGTTCAGCTGTTTTCTGCTCTGCTGCTGATTTCGTTTGTAGTTTCTCAAGTTCTGTGTTTCTTTTGTCTAAGATGTCTGAAAGCTCTTCTTTTTCTTTTAACAAACGATCAATCTTGTTCCTCAGTATCTCCACTTCTCCATCTTTCTGGCCAAGTTCTGCATTCAGAGCTTCTCTCTCTTTTTGCCATCTTTCTCTCTCTATTTTGCTCTCTTCTGCTTGTACTTTGTTTTTCTGTGATTCTTGCTCAACATCTCTCTGAATCCTCTTGCATTCTGACTGCCAGTTTTCTATATCTCTTTCACTCTTCCTTCTTTCCTCCGTTGATTCTTTTCTTTCCCACTCTCTTTGTGCTGTCTCTCTCTCCAAGTCGGTCTGTAGACACTGAATCTCTCCTACACAATTTAGAGAGAAAAATGTTAAATTTTTATTACACATACAAATACACTAACATGTTAAGCCAGTAAAGTGAATAGTCAATGAGAAATTTATTATAATAAAACAGTCCAACCTTGCAAGACATCTTTGGTCTGTGTCAGCGTTTCCACCTGTGTTTGCAGATGACTGCACTGCATCTCCAGACCTGAGGCCTGTTCCTGAACCTGAGCAATCTGCTTTTGGAGGCATGCTACCACACCTCTGAAGAGAGACAGCAGCAGGTTAGAAACTAATAGGGGATTGGTACTAATATGGTTCAAACAATTGATTCTGATCTAGTTATACAGATCTAACATAAAATAGTTGATGTTGGTTTTAAAGGTAACAACCTAGCAACTTGACAAAAAGGATGACGCTTTGATGACAAAAATAGGTTTAAATATGTTTAACAAAAAATGTCCTCATAAAGCTTGAAAAGACTAGTATGAAAGAATACTGAGCTGTTAGTATGTTGTTTTATGGGAAACTCTGTTTCATTATACCCGAGTTCCTCTTTGACCTGTGTGAGTTCCTCCTCCTCTCTCTCCAGTGAACACACTATGTCCTCTAGTCTCTGGTTCTCTCTGATTAGGTCGTCTCGCTCTCGTTCAGCTCTTCTCTGCTGCTCTGCTGCTTTGAGCAGTTCTGCCTGGACACTCTGCAACTCCTTCATCATCATGCTGCACTGCTCAGTTAACTGAAACATAAGCACATCATCACTGTCCGTGAGTAGACCCAAAACATTAAGTATTCGAAAACAGGAAAATACGTGTACTGAATAATATACACTAAATCCCATCATTATCAAAAACCTAGGGTGATCAGGACTCAATCAATAGTCTTTGTTATGGAATGTTTATGTATATGTGTTTGTGTGGGTTGGTCTGTTTTGTGTTACAGATCCTACTGGACAAACAGCTTGTCATTCTTCATCATGGAAGATAACGCTCTGGTACATGCTGCCAATCACCTTTCACCGCATCTGTTTAAATAGCTGTATTTCCTCCGTACCGTCAGCTTTTTGGTCATTTTGTTGCTTCACTGTTACTGTGTTGTACACTCCTTGTTAATGCAAATCTGCGATTTTGTAATTACTGCACATGCTGTTACAAGACTTTACTATATGTGTGTACTATACTTGACCAATACATTCTGATATTCAAGTTCAAGATATATAAATGTTTACCTATGCATAAATAAAAATAAATAAATAAATTTAAAAAAAAATTACAAAAAAAAAAAAAATTACAACGGTATGCAAACTGGAGCGGATCGAGTGTGTTGGGGAGGCTGGTTTTGATGTTGTGCATGACTAACCTCTAACAATAATGTAAGCTGTATACTTACATTATTGCGGATGTAAGTATACAGCTGTTTTCCTCCGTCTTCTCAAGTCTTTATGTTGTGTGTTTTTATGCCATTTCACCTTATATTGCACAGCTACTCAACAAACAAATTATTGTACGATTATTTTACAATTATATATTAATTTCACAATAAGTGAAATATTTCATTATTTGTATTGTTCTACTTAAAAAGAAATTATTTTTTATTATTTTATTATATTAAGTAAAATATGTTGATTTGATTAATACACACACATACATATACAAAGAGAAAGAATTACTTGGAAACTTGTCAACTTGCACCTAGTTAGAACACAATGTTTACTTTTCAAAAATGTACTCTTTTGTGTGCTGAATCTAGTTTGCAAGCAGTCAGTATTGTCTGAGTTTCTCACCTCTGCAATCCTTTGTTCATTATTCTTCTTCTCTTCTGTGAGAGCAGTCACCTCCCTCTCTCTGTCCTCCCTCTCAGTCTCCAGCTCATTCTCCAGCTCTCTCTCCCGGTCTCGGAGCTGCTGCAGAGTTTTCAGATCCGTCTCTCTTCGTTCCCTGGAACGCAGTGGGATCATCAACACAACTGAAGTGAAGAATCACTGGCTGTGAAAACACAGGGCCAGCATACTACAGCCAAATATAACAGCTGTTGAGATAAACTCAGACATTTATAGTGTCATCTAAAGCCCCATGTATTCATTAGTATTCCTACCAAACTCATACCAGCTCATTAGGGACTTGATTAGCTGCCATTTAGAGTCACAGACACACTTCATCTATAGATTTTAAACTGCCTATTACACAAACATATCTTACTCTGCCTTGCGCATAACAAGGAGGTAAAGGGTAGGCAATATAAACAATATTTATATCAGGATATTCTTAGTTTAGCGGTGTTATAATATATTAAATACATTCTTTTTAATTTTGCATTTCCATCATTATAATAATGAAGCTTCCAAGCTAACATACTCCGCACTTCATAATATATCTACAGCCTTTTCATCAGCTGACTTTTAAATATGTCCCTCTGTTTCACAAACCTTAATTCGTTGGCCTCTAGAGACGAGGTCTTCACTTCTCTGCGCAGACCTGCCATCTCTGCGCCACATGCCTGGATCTGGGCCTGGGCTTCTGCCACCTCCGTCTCCAGCTGAGGGGTCAGGAAAACAAAAATCACACCTCTCATCCCTCCATCCCAAACCCGGCCCTACCAGCAACTCAATCTGGCGCTGGATCAAGTAATTAAAGGCAAGAGGCCTGTGACAGCTTGCAGGGATTTGGTCACGTCCCTAGGCAGTGTAAGTGATCTATGCTAAAGATGGGCTAAACCTGCGTGCCAGACCTGCAGAGCACGAACACTGAGTTCTCTCTTGTCCTTGGCCAGAGCTTCATTTAAAGTAGCCATCTTCTCCAGGGCATCTCGACCTTCTGCCAGCTCCCTCTTGAGCTGGGTATGACTGGAAGACAGGGCCAGTAATGACTCCCGTGCCTGGAAGGGAGGAGAGAGGGAAAATGGAGGACAACATAAAGGAACGATTGAGAGAATAGGTACAGAATAGGAAACTACACAACTCGGACAAAACTCCATCGGTTCATTTTAACAGGCAGAATTGTCTGATGTCCCAGGGCCAGTGTGTGAGAGTTTTGGGCAAATTGACACAGCTGTTTTGCTTATGTATATGGTATACACTCACAAGCCATGTAGACATGGTCAAGACGATCTGCTGAAGTTCAAACAAAGCATCAGAATGGGGAAGAAAGGTGATTTAAAACTGCAGGCAAATCAGATTTTTTCCTCAAATCATATCTTTTCATGCAGACTGTCCACACTATTAATTTCAAGTGATCAAATCAGATGTTTGTGTCCAGACATAACAACCTATCTGCATGGATTGCTTTGGTAACACACACATATGTGCAGGATGCAGGAAAAATTATCTTTTCACTCTTCAAATAAGCGCACTGTCAAGTTGCAGTGCAGAACTGGTATATATTGTGATGTTCCATGCTATAGTTAGAGCTGGCTTCAGCCTCGTTCAAATACTATATGAACCAACTCCAAATGTGGTTTGAATCAGATTTTTCCAGACTTTTCAAAAATCTAAACATGCAAAAAAGAATAAAGGATTTTTGCTGGCAGTCCGAACATAGTGACTTTGAATGTGGCATGGTTGTTGGTGCCAGACGGACTGGTCCGAGTATCTCAAAAACTGCTAATCTACTGATATTTTCATGCACAAGCATCTCTAGTGTTTACAGAGAATGGCCCGAAAAAGAGAAAATATCCAATATCCAATATTTTGTGGACAAAAATGCCTTGTTGATGCCAGAGGTCAGAGGAGAATGGCCAGAGTGTTCGAGCAGATAGACCTCAAATAACCACTTGTTACAAACGAGGTATGCAGAAGAGTATCTCTGAATGCACAACACGTTCAACCTTGAAGCAGATGTGCTACAGTAGCAGGAGACCACACCAGGCGCCACTCCTGTCAGCTAAGAAGAAGAAACTGAGGCTACAATTCCCACGGGCTCTAAAATTGGACAATAGTAGATTGGAAAAAGGTTGCCTTCTCTGATGAGTCTTGATTTCTGCTGCCATATTCAGATGGTAGGGTCAGAATTTGGCATAAAAAACATGGTTCCATCCTGTCTTCGATCAACGGTTCAGGCTGCTCGTGGTGTAATGGAGTGGGGGATATTTTTTTGCCACACTTTGGGCCCCTTAGTACCAAATGAGCATCGTTTATGCGCCACAGCCTACCTGAGTATTTTTGCTGACCGTGTCTAACCCTTTATGACCACAGTGTACCCATCTTGTGATGGCTACTTCCAGTATGATACGTGCCATGTCACAAAGATAAAAAAAAAAAATCTCAAATTGGTTTACTGAACATGACAATGAGTTCACTATATTCAAATGGCCTCCAAAGTCACCAGATCTCAATTAAAAAAGCACCATTGGGATGTGGTGGAACGGGAGATTCACATCATGTATGTGCAGCCGACTGTGTGATGAAATCATGGCAATATGGACCAAAACAGCACCTTGTTGGATCTATGCCATGAAGAATTAAGGCAGCTGGAGTCAAAAAGAGTCCAACCCTGTTCTAGCAAGGTGTACTTAAAGGGGTCCTATTATGCTCTTTTACAAAGTCTTGATTTTGTTTTGGGGGTGTACTAGAACAGGCTCTCATACTAGGTTGTTCGAAAAACACATTATTTTTCTCATATTTTACATTATTACAACACCTCTCTCCCCAGTCTGGCATGAACGGCTCGAATAGTTCCTGTATCAAATGAAGGCCCGCCTTCTGAAATACGAAATGTGCTGTGATTGGTTAGCTGGGCCAGTGTGTGTTGTGATTGGCAGCACTCGGCGCCTGGTCGGGAAATGGCATGCCCCTTACCATAGCCGCCTGCGAGCTTCAGTGTAAATATTGCATCAAAATCAAATCAATTTGAGCACGATTTAAACCCGGATGATTGTAACCAGTCTAAGTCAGTCTGCTCTGGGAAAGCTAGCGTGTCTCCGACATGTAAAATTTTTTTTTTTTTTTTTTAGAAATAAATACTTTTATTCAACAATGACGCATTGAATTGATCAAAAGTGACAGTAAAAACATTTATAATATTACAAAACATTTATTTATGTCAAATAAATGCCGTTCTTTTGAACTTTCTATTCATCAAAGAATCCTAAAAAAAAGTATCACAGTTTCTACTAAAATATTAAGCTGCACAACTGTTTTCAGCATTGATAATAAGAAACGTTTGAGCAAATCAGTATGAAATATTGTAGTAATATTTAACATTATGACTGTTCTTACCATACCGACCTCAAACTTTTGAGCAGTAGTGTATATAAGTGGCTAGGTTTTGCTGAAATTGTGAGAATGATTTGTGGCAATCACGCCTCTCTCCACTCTATCAGTTTACCTTGAGTAAGGAATCTTTAGTGTCTGCGGCCTCTTGCTCAGCTCGTGCTCTGTCCAGCTTCTCTCTCTCTAGCGCTCCCTGCAGGCTGTGCATCTCCAGACGGGTACGAGTCTCTCTCTCGCACAGCTGAGTGGTCTCTAGCATCTCTGTCTCCATGCTGATTTACAAATAAACCTTATCAGAGTTATTTACCAGCAGAATATGGCATGATGAGCATGACTGAACAGGGCTCTAATGACACGCACATCCTAAATGAATTCTGCATAATGTTAAACGGTGATTGATGGACAAGCATACCGTTTCTGTCTCTCTCTCTCCAGCTGGATTCTCTCCTCCTCCTCCTTCTCTCTCTGTCGTCTCAAGTGTTCATTCTCCTGTCTCAGCTCCTCAGCGAGTCTCTCAGCCCCTTCTATCTGACTGCGCAAACTAGTCACCATTTCCCTCTCACTGTCACACACACACACAATGTCAGTTTTACAATTATGGCCAATAGCAATTAGCTAATAATTATTTGTAGTGGCCGCTAACAAAATTCTATACCATCTTGTTAAAAAATACATTAACGTTTAAAAGTCTGGGGTAAGATTTTTAAAAAATGTTTTATTTATATTTTATCATAATATAAATATATATTTTAGCATACATTTTATATTTTATATATATTTGTGTAGTTTTATTTATTATTTGATCAAAAATACAATAAAAACACATTTATTGTGACATATTTGTACAATTTAAAATAAAATAACTGATTACTGTGATGGCAAAGCTGAATTTTCAGCATCATTAATCCAGTCTTCAGAGTCACACGATCAAATCATTCTAATATGCTGATTTGGTGCTCAAGAAACATTTCTTCTTCTTCTTCTTATTATTATTATCAATGTTCAAAGTATCAATATTTTTGTGAAATCATTTTCTTTTTCAGGATTCTTTGATGAATAGAAAGTTCAAAATAACAGAATTTACTTGAAACAGAATTGTTTCTATTATAAACATAATATTATACATGCATTTACTGTCACTTTCGATTTCGATCAATTTAATGTGACTTTGCTGAGTAAAACTAGTAATTACTTTCAAAAAATATTTTACTGACCCCAAACCTTTAAACAGTACTGTAAATAAAAAATAAACCACTACATTCACTCATTTCAATTTTAAAACAGTGAATTTGGGTATTGCAATATTATAACATACAATATGAAAAATATTCCTAATTTCAATTTTTACATTCAACAGTGTTATTAAATTATAGGCATTTTTAAAGATTATTTTTAAGTGAGAGTTAGATTAAAATGTAAATGATAAAGAAAGGAGATAAACTAAAATGAAATATCCAATAGCGATCGGTACCACTAAATAAATAAAAAAAACTTTAGCTGATAATCAATATGGTTCAAATATTTTGTAAATAACCTAAGATGCTATATTACAACACTTTTTAAAATACAGTTGATCACTTAGATTAACTGCTAAAGGTAGCCTTCAGGAATATTGAAAGATAAAAGTGTATTTGTATGAATTTGTATAATGAGATAATCAAGCATTCTTCACCTGTTCAGTAGTTCTTGTGTGTGTTTTATCTGCAGTGCTCCCTGATCTGTCTGTTCCTGAAACTCTGCTCTCTCACTCTCCAACTGCATGATTCTCCGCTCCAGTGATTCTTTCTCTGTTCCAAGTCTACGCAGGCTCATCTGAGCATCCTGACAAAAAGATTTGGCTTACTAAGAGGTTACATCAGCCAAAAAGGAAAGTAATTTTAAAGAACATGTTATTTTATTTAGATAAAAGACGATAAAGCCATTCTTTTTGTTTGGAAAACCATGCACTGATTAATTGTTCACAATAAGACCCGGAACATGTATTAAGAAAGCAAACGGGGCCAATTCTGATTTCACACTGACCAACCTGTACTTCCTGTTGTCTCAACTGCAGGGCAGTCTCCGCTTGAGCGATGACAGAGAGGACAGAGGACAATCCTTCACTGGACACATCGTCTGAAGACAGAGAGCTTGACTGTCCGCTCATCTGCTGAGAGCCGAGAACCCTTGACTGGACAAAAAGACAGAGAACACATTAATTAATTCATGCTTCACTAAAATAAGGACAATTTATTTCCTGTTTTTAATCGGACTCACCAGTGTCGTGACAGCATGTCTGACAGACTCGAAGTTTCTCTCCATTTCTATCTGTCTCTCCCACTTCCTTTCTCGATCTTTTTCTCTCTCCATCTCCTGCCTGTGTCTCCTCTCCATCTCTGCCTCCTGCTTCTCCCGTTCAGATTCAAGAGCCTGTATTGTCATATTCAGCTCTGTGATTCTGAAAAAATCAAAGTATAACATCAGTATACTGAAACACTGTAATTAACACAAAACTATAAGTAAATATTTTTTGAATGATGTGTAAATGTGTAAACAAAACAAGGAATCAGAATTCTAAATCAATTTAATCACCAGCAAAACCATTGCAAATATATTGTGAATACTTGAAATAATGCAGTGGAATTAATGTTGCATGATTTCTGTAATGACCTGTTCCTGAGTTCCAGGGTCTCTGACTCAATGTCAGCTTTTAATTCAGTCGACTTCCTCTCGCCAGTTTGTTCATGACTGAGATCATCAAGAGACAGCGGCCCCTGGGAGGAGGAGAGCAGTTGCGCTGTAGTGGAGTGGCCTACAGAGGAGTCATGGGGCATCATGGGAACTGATCGAGGAGAAGAGAGGAGAGATGAGGAGAGACGAGAGAACTCAGCTCTCAGCTCCCACAGGTCTCTGTAGCACAAAAACACAACACATGCACACTTAACAGAAGGTATAGAGAATACATACACTACTGTTGGGGTCAGTTTTTTTTTTTTTTTAGAAAAAAGGAAACACTTTAGTATAGGGACCAATTCTCACTATTAAATAGGCCTAGTTGCTTATTAGCATGTCTATTATTAAAATATTGGCTGTTTATTAGTGCTTATAAAGCACATATTCTGCATGACCATATTCTACATCACTAATCCTATCCAATACCTAAACTTAACAACTACCTTACTAACTATTAATGAGTAGCAAATTAGGAGTTTATTGAAACAAAAGTCGTAATTAATGGTTTGTTAATAGCGAGAATCGGACCTTAAAATAAAGTGTGACTGAAAAAAAGACTTTTATTCAACAAGGACACTTTAAATTGATCAAAAGTGACAGCAAAGACATTAATCAGTTAATATTAATAATACTAAGCATTAAATATAAAAAAAAATATTACGTTTGTTTTTAAGTTTTTAAACTGTGAACATAAGAAATGTTTCTTCAGCAGCAAATCAGCATATTAGAACGCTTTATTAATCATGTGACTGAAAATTCAGCTTTGCCATCAGAGGAATAAATTACATTTTAAAATATATTTGAATAAAAAAAAAAAGTTATTTTAAATTGCAATAATATTTACAACATTACTGCTTTCAATTACTGTTTTTTCAACCTTCTTTCAAAAACATTAATCTTACTCACCCCAATCCTTTGATTGGTAGTGTATTTTCAACTAGCCTGATGCTAAGATGTCCATATTTTTGCTTTTGAAAACATAAATGAGTTTTTTATGTTGTGTCCTCACTTGTCAGTAGCCGTCTTCAGAGAGTGACACTGGCGTTTGAGAGTGACTACACGTCCCCACAAAGTCATCAACCTGGTCTGCTCCTTCCCTATGTAGCCTGTTAAAGCCTGTATTCAAAATAAAGATACAACAAATTTAACAAAACTGAATTAAAAAATAAGTCAAATATTGCTTATATTGCATCAATGAAACCAGTACATGCTGTTTTTGCATTGTGGATCATCTGAAGTGTATAGTTTATCATAAACATGTGGTAGCAAAGTCAGTGTACGCCACAAACACTCATCCATCTGTGTCTGTCAGTCGAACAATGAGAAAACCTGAAGCAGCAAGTGCAGCAACATCTCCCTGCTACATTTGCAGAGCCTTTCTCTGTACATTCAGACTGAGCAAGAGAAATCATTGTGCCAATGATAATGTTTACAACTGCAGAGTTGTGAGAAAATGCTGAATGTGGATATCACAGACGTCTGAATGATGCCATCTTTACTGCATGATAACACCATTGAGTTACCATTTGCAGCCATTGTCAAATAAAGTATATTTTAAAACATTTGTGCCTTAAAATGTAATGTGAAATATGGTCACAATCTTTGAGGTTATTTTAAAATAGCTAACAAGGATTTAGTTAAAAAGTACTGAATAAAACTCACTTCTGTAATGTCTTTTCACTCACATCCACTAATGGAAGACACACACTCAACTTTGTGTGTCACTGCGCAGTTGCTTGGTGACTAGGCATGGGCCGGTATGAGATTTTGACGGTATGATAACCTTAAGCAAAAATACCTATGCCTGCTACAGTATTTTTCTCTGTGCGTCCGTCTTCAGCGTCTCTGGCCTGTGTTAACGGGCGTTTACAGACTTCATATTTTCACATAAATGACATTTGGAAAACGATTGCATTGCAACGCAGTTTGTGCAAGTCCAGAACAGAGACGAGTTGCTTGCAATAAGACAAAAAACGGCCGGTTGCCGATCGCGTAAGTTCCAGGGGCAGCTCCTTAAGTTCGGCCATCCTACACAGTACACACGTGACTGACCGCTCGCTCGCACCAACAGGAGGAGGAGGGTCGTGTTACTCTCTACACTGCACTCAACCTGAGGGATTCCTACACTTTCAGTCTTTGAGGAGACATGAAAAACAGCGCATAACGAAAAATTTCAGCGGTTTTGAAACCGTGACATTTTCACATCGCGGTATACCTTGAAACCGGTAATCGGCCCATGCCTATAATGGTGACAATATATTGCAGCAGGTTCCCTAATGCACTGATAAAATCCTCTGAAAAACTGAGCCATTGCTAAGCAACTACCAAAAGCTCATGAACCTGTTGTAAGGCCATATGCATGCACACACTGCATATTTCAGGACCGACAACTGCATTTAATGCTGCACCTTGAAATTACTGTAATTACGAGATGACAACACAGAGATTTTGCTGCATTTACATCTTCAGAAATTATCTGTTTCTATGGCAACACTTATAATGTCAGAAATGGATTTTGCTGTGGCAACATAAAACCTCTTTTTTATATGATGTCACAAAAGTCAAGTGGGAGAAGGCGGAGCTTACATATAAACTGAGTTTCTATTACAGTCCCTATTGAAAAGGAGCAACTAAAAGAGAATAAAGATAACTTTTTATAGATTTACATTTACACATATCACTGTTGCTTCTTCCAATACGAAGTGTTTCCAGTACATTTAATATTTAATCAGTATGTGTGTCGATCTCTAGACCTTTCCTATTAAATATACAATTATATTATTTATTTTATTATTTATAATATTTATTCCTCACCTCTTTCTCTTTTTGCCAATCAATTTCCTTCTGCACCACCTCCTCCACCGCTTTGGACCAATCGGCTGTTAGCTTTCGTAGGTCGTCCCGCAGGGCTTCATTAGCCTCTGTTGATTGGCTGAGCTGACTCCGCAGAATAGTGCTGACCTCTGAGAGCCCTAAACATCTGCTCCGGTGAACAAACACAACTCAGTCACAGGAATTCAAGCTCTGAAGACATAATAATAGTATTTACACTGCTCCCGCACCTCTGCTGTTCCTCCTCCAGCCTGATGAGGGTGCTCTCCAGTGTGTCACTGCGTTCATCCCGCAGCATCCTCTGTGAAATGCACAGCATTAATGTGGCGCTCACAGATCTCCAGGAAAACACTGAGAACTGTTGCTCGTCTCACCTCTCTGATCCTCAGCTCTCGCTCCTCACTAATCGTCTGCTGCTCCAGAGTCTGACAGCGAGCCCTGTATTCCAACACCTGACATGCATGAGCACATACCAGTGAGAGACTGTCTGTATGAACTGAAATATGATTGGTCCTCTTAAATGGCTAGGTTAACGAGGCATTCACATAAACAGCGTTTTTTTTGCTGACTGATTGTAGAGGCTGTTCTAGATGCCCTAACAACTGGCCATAAAAAATGTACAAAAAATGTTCAGTTTGACAAGGAATCTGTTTTCTTGATGTTAAAGAACATGAGGAAAGTGTTGTATAGCAATGCATGATATCATGAACAAGAAAGACAAGTGATTATCAATTAAAACATGCTTCATGTTTCCAACTATATTCCTGTATGTGGGCAGTGGTAAATCAAATAGAGCAGCACTTTCAGACTAATAAATTTCCAAGATTTTTCCATGACTTTTCCCGTTTTTTGTTGAAACTTGAATCAAATTTTTAAAAATAATTTTACAGAGATCATATTCAGAAATAGTATTTCTAGCTTAAGAACTGACATTACTGGATATGATATATTGACTATGAAAATTTAAATGGGTTTTGCATAACCTTTTAAGACCTTATTCATTTCTTCGATATTTCCAGGTTTCCAGAAGCTGTGGGAACCCTAATATTACCATCTCCTTCATCTTGCCTTTCCTTGACTATGCGTGCTCTCAGTGTCTTCACTTCTACTGGTAGTCACCCAATAACATGACTGTTCATTTGCAAAAAGCAGTGGTTTTCAACCAAGGGGCCAGGGCCCACCTCAGAAAACTTCAAAGGAGGCATCAACAGTGTTGGGGGTAACGCATTACAAGTAACGCGAGTTACGTAATCAGATTACTTTTATCGTTGTGTGTGCTGTGTGAACATGATGTTACTGTAGTTCTAGACTAAATGTGAATGTGCATTAATTCATCCTACTCACAAAAAAACAGATTTAGTATTCATCAAAATGAATTAAAACAGTGAAATGCAAACTCAGAATATGACTCAAACCTGCAAGAATTAAATATGTTAAAAAGTAACGCGAAAGTAACACAAAAGTAACGTAAGGCATTACTTTCCATAAAAAGTAACTAAGTAACGTAATTAGTTACTTTTTTATGGAGTAACGCAATATTGTAATGCATTACTTTTAAAAGTAACTTTCCCCAACACAGGGCATCAACATGACATAAATGATTTAAAATAAGAAAAAACTAGTTTTGAAATAAGCCAAAACAACTAATAATCAAGAAAGTTATTATTTTTATTCAGCCCAAACTTCTGGAATACTAAAATGTAATTAAATTAACTTGAATTAGTTTAGTTGCTTATTTTAATCTGGGGCTTCAAATATTGTTGTGGACACTGGTGTCAAAAAGGTTGAGAACCAACTTCATTCAACTTTGTTGCTTCACTGGACAAAGTCACTGTTGTTCATGTCATGCAATGACTAACACTGTTAATAAAGAACTTCCATTCACACTGTCACTGCAAATCACTGTAAGTATGAATTCCCCTTAAATGTTTTAGATCTAGAACAATTTAAGATCCATGATATGAATACAGAAAGATTAAATCCCACAGGGACCTTCGCCATCACTATTAAAGGACTTACAGTACATGAAGTATTATTAAAGTTGCGATGAAGTTGCTGTAAGTTCAGACCTTGTTCTGAAGTTTATGAATGAGCAGAGCCTGTCTGGCTTCTCTCTCTCTGCCCTCTCTGAGCTTCCTCCGCCATTCTCGCTGCTCATCGTCCAGACGCACTGATAATGACAGAGAAGGGTCCAGCGTCTGAGACAGCTAAACAGCATGGGTACAAACAGACAGACAGATCATAAGTTTGCCATGTGTTCACTCTGTTATTGATGGACCAGACACATCACTGGCTCCTTCCTCACCCTGTCAGTCAAAGCTTGAGCTCGAGACTCAAGCTCCTCCCTCTCCGCTCTGCTCACTGCCAACTCATCCTGCAGACGTGATAACTCCGCCCTCAGCTCCGCCCTCTCCTCCTGCCAGCCAATCAACAGTTCTGATTCCATAGCCAGCCATCAGCTGTGAAAAATACAAACATTTATTTAGATGAAATGATTAAAGGTAACATGATTAAAAATTTTACACAAAATTAGATTAGATTAGATTCAACTTTATTGTCATTGCACATGTAAAATGGTGGTATTGATGTAATCCATTACAGAGGAGGTATAGATATCAATGTCCGTGTGAGAGTCACAGGCAGCCTGAGAAGCAAACATACTCCAGTCCGTGTATTGAAACCTGTCCTGAAGTAAAGAGTCTGCTCCTGTTGGCCACACTTTGATGGTCCTCATTGATGGCTTCACACGGTTGATGAGGGGTGAATACTTAGGGGTGAGAAACAAAGAAAGGTGATCAGACTGTCCCAGGTGGGGGAGGGGGGTCGCGATGTAAGCTCCATCAATGTTTGTGTAAACATGATCCAAAGTTTTGTCTCCTCTAGTGTGGCAAATAAACATTACACACAAAAAAATGTAGGACAAGACCCATCAGGAATCGATCTGATTGTGAAAAACAGTCACTGTGGTCATTGGTTAGAGGGTAGAGGATTTTTTTTTAGAATTCACAGTCACAATTTTTTTATAAGAGATTGACAGGACAAGTATTTTCTGTATTTAGAATAGCATGCACTGATAAATCGCTCACAATAAGATCAGGAACATATTTTAAGAAAGTACTTATGGTCCATTTTCATTTCATCAGTGATAAAAATAAAGAACTAAAGCATGGTGGAAACTCAAACATCTACTATGAAGATTGCAGATCACCTGTATCTCTTTCCAGCATTAAATGGCTGGTATTGCAGACTAAGATTACCAGTTATGGGACTCTCCTGACTGTATGATGTAAAATTACATGATAGCATTGGCAGCTTGGAGTGCCTCAGGCTTTAGTTCTTTCATTCAGGTGTAATCTTAAAAGTATGTAAGTACTTCAATGACTGATTCAGATATCCGCAACATATTTATATAACATATACATATACTGCATGTAACGGAGAGTTCTTAGTCACTGTGTAGCAGAGAGCTTTATTTGCTTTATTAAGTCTCTGTTAAAGTGCAAATATAAAGTAGTAGCTTACTTTTGAAAACACGGATTACTTGACTGTGTCCATTCCCGTGTTGCGGTCTAAAAAAACACGCAAAACCTCGGATATGCGCGTTTTTGATATTGTTTTTCTACCTTCCTGCAGCATCCGGTTTTGAAACTGTAAAGTCGAGTGTTTTGAATCAGCAGCCGCGTGCGTCAATGCGCTTGCTGTGAACAGCGCCACCACGCGACGCGGAGACACGCGTTTACCATCTGTTTACTGCTGTATGCTGAACATTTGGCGTGATATTATCTAGTCGAGTCTCTTCAGATTTGCTAACTGGATAATCAGTAGCTAAAAGGTCTGCTATTAAGCAACAGGTTTGGTTTTTGATATTAGATATGGATGATTATACTCAACAATTCTATTAAGATTATACAATAACAATACAGAAACTCATTAGTTCTCAGATTAATAACATTATAAAATAATGTAATTATATTTTAGAATAACATACAATCATTATTTTATTTTAATAATTATTTTAATTATTTAATTGAGTTTTTAATCTATAATTTCTGTTGTTTGTTTGTTCGTTGGATGAACTATATAGAGTATTGAATCTTAAAGGAGTCCTATTATGCTTTTTCACTTTTTCAACTTTAGTTAGTCTGTAATGTTGCTGTTTGAGCATAAAAAAGATCTGCAAAGTTACAAAGTTCAAAGTCCACTTCAAAATGAGATATTTTATTTAACAGAAATCACTTTTCAAGAACTACAACGAACGACTAGTTTGGACTACAACGCATATTTTCTGGGATTTGTGATATCACAAATATCGACGAATGGGACGAGACCTGCTTGAGCTGCACTAGAGAAGGCAACGAGTGTTATCACTGTGTCTGAGACATGCTAGTTTTCCCAAAGCAGACTAACTTGTAGTGGTTACAATCATCCGGGTTTAAATCGTGCTCAAATTGATTTGATTTTGACGCAATATTTACACTGAAGCTAGCAGGTGGCTATGGTAAGGGGCATGACATTTCCCGACCTAACCAATCACAACACACACTGACCCAGCTAAGATTTCTATTTCAGATAAATAGTGTTCATATCGATATCGGAATTATATCGTATCGACCGAAATTTAGAAATATATCGTGATATAAATTTTGGCCATATCGTCCAGCCCTAGTTGTAATAATGTAAAATATGAGAAAAATAATGTGTTTTTCGAACAACCTAGTATGAGAGCCTGTTCTAGTACACCCCCAAAACAAAATCAAGACTTTGTAACAGAGCATAATAGGACCCCTTTAATAAGAGATCGGTGTGTCATGACACTGGTTAGAACGATCTAATCTAGTGTAAGCTGATTAGCACAGAGACAGGACTTGAATTAAACAACATGCAGAGATGTCAGTTCAATTTTATTCTCATCTGTACAGGAGTATTTTCAAGTGGTTTGAAAACAGAACTGAGTGAAATTTGACACTCTCTGCTTTGTCCTTCTGAAGACAATAGATTTTAAAATTGTGTCAATGTGATATTCTGTCAACTACATTATATTTCTGATGCTACATCTCATCTGACTGAGTGGTTTCTGTTTTTGGATGACATGTTGATTCTCTGGTCCTGTTATGTTTTTCTCACATATCTGTCTCTCTACCTCTCCTTCAACTTCCTGCAAAGTTTACTCACCCTGGACAGTGAAAAGCAAAAGGTGACTGCAAGAATTCACAGAAAGAGACGGCGGAGGGGAACTATGACTTGAGACAAAAGCATGACTTGTTTGTAATTTTGTTTTGTTATCAAGTTCAACGTATTGTTGTATTACAAATTTATAAAATGTTAAATCTAGGTTCCAATGTAATAGAATATATACTGAAAAAGTTATGTACCTTGTGTTTTACATTTTGAGGTAAAAAAAGGATGACCTTTCTAAGGAGATCAAATCAGGAAGCCCAGGTGTCTGAGATAATGACCTTTTGTCTTTATGCTCTTCCTGACCATCTGGCTTTTTAAGCTCAAAGCACAGCTGTACCTTTGTCTCTGTGATAATGCGAAAGTATGGCGATACTGTCAGACTGATTGGATCAGCACCTATGCATTGAATGACACTGTTATACTGATGAGATCAAGGCTGGGAAAATGCCTGTGTCGGGCTGATTCCTGTACTTCATTTGCATGCTATGGGTTAGATTGTCTCCACCTCTACGGAATGTATCCCGCCCCCTTAAAATGTATATAAACTACAATGTATCACTACGTTAGTCAGACTTTTGATGACTGCAGCGCCACGCAGCACGTTCTCAATAAAGAACTCTGCTGAAAATACCCAAGAGTCTCCTGGTCTCTGCTTCGATGAGGAAAAAGTTTCCTACAGTTTGATTAAAATAACAATAGACACTCATTTTGAACTGATCTATTCATTTATTAAAAAATACATTAAAAATGCAATTCGTACATACAATGACCTGAATATACTCGTGTTATGATGAGTGTAAAAAAATGTCTTATCGAAGTTGTAACATGTATGTTCTACAAGAAAATACAATTTTAGTTTTTCCACTTGAAACTTTCACATTCAGTTCAGTGTAGTGCTTGCCATTTCTTGGTAATTATTTGTGAAATTTATTTCAAAGTAAACCCTACACCAAATTTTTCATTCTATATGGCAAGATTAGTTCAGGATGAAAATGTTATTTGGTATGACTCCCCAAAAACCTATCAAATCTATGAATAAATAACTATTTTACCATAAAAATATACTTAAAAGAATTTAGTTTTTAATTAATGATTAATGTGCACACACATATGTATTCAAGGTGTAAGAAAAAATGTCTTATGCATTTTATTTTGCTTCATGGTTACAACATATGACATTTAAATGTTCATTACATTTACATTTTCGCTGAAAATGGTAAACCAATTTCATATAAAACAGCATGAACACAAAGACTGCATTACATATTTTGACCTAGATTTTGGATTCTGTTATATTTCATTTACCCAAAAATAAGTTTATGATATTGTCCTGTAAAATAATTAGCTGTATTTAACATGATCTGTTATGTACTGTAATATAAATAGTGTCGAAATACATCACACTGCCAAACGCATCATAAAATGAGAAGGAAAGGTGAATACATGTCAGGTGTCTCTTGTCCAGTGAATTATGTTGGGTCCATTTCATAAGTTTGTTGTTTCACACACGGCCACCTAGTGGACACATGAAAGAAAACTTCAAATGAATAGACAGGAAGCATAGTTTAGCAAACTTTAGTAAGATGAATACCTACCACAGTTATACAATATGTTTATTTTGTGAATGTCCGTCAGACTTGGTCCGTCTCGCTGGCCAATGGGAGTGTACGGGTCTGGTTTAGGGATGATGGTGGGTCCACCATCCTCTGAGAAGGCATACCTGTGTGTGTGCATCAGTATTCATTTAACTTCAAATTATTTGCTATTGTTTTTTATCGCTTCATTTATAAGAAATTAAATTCTTGGGTTTAAGGGACTGTTTAAACAGCTATAGGCTACATGCATTTCAGATTGTCCACTAATAGCTTAGCAGAAGTATGCATACTGTAACAGTAGATTGCCAATACTCGCCTCCCATAGTGCATGACAGAACTATAGTCATATGCAGTATTGAGGTTGTTTGTCTCATACTTCTTAAAGTTGTGCCTTTGATCTAGGAAAAGAACCATGCATTACTGTCGTACTGAATGCATTGACTCAAAGTAAGTGCTGGTTTCAAACGCTTACTCTCTATGATGTTTTCCCACAGGATGGAGACGTGGTGGTCACGATCAGAGCGAGACTGTTCGTGTACAAATCCCAGAGCATGCATTAGCTCATGAGCTGCCACTCCTGACCACATACAGCCCGGAGACTGCAAAGACACGGTCTGACTGCCTCCTATCATTCCCAGATATGACCAGCAGCTATGGGGTCGACAGTGGACAACAATAATAATAATACAAAATAAAATAAAAAATTGCATACTGTTCAAAGTTTGGGGTTCAGTACTATTTTTTTATGTTTTTTTTTTTTTGCTCACTAAGGCTCCATTTATTTGATCAAAAACACAAAAACAACAAATATTGTGAATTATTATTGTTATTTAAAATAGCTGTTTTCTATTTTAATATATTATAAAATGTTGGTTATTCTTGTGATGGTAAAGCTGAATTTTCAGCATCATTGCTCCAGTCTTCAGTTTACATGATCCTTCAGAAATCATTCTAATATGCTGATTTGAAATGTGCTCAAGAAACATTTATTTAAAAAGTTGTTAAAAACAGTTATGTTGCTTGATATTTTTGTGGAAACTATGATACATTTGTTCAGGATTCTTTGATAAATACAAAGAACAGCAGAACAGCATTTTATACATTTTAAAAATGTCTTTACTTTACCTTTTAATCAATTTATTGGATCCTTGCTTAATAAAAGTATTAATTTCTTGAGAGAAAGAACCCCATTTTTGTATGGTAGTGTATATATATATATATATATATATATATATAATTTCATTAAAAAGATTATCATAAAAAATGATAATTACAATAACAATACAGTGAGTTTTTCAAAATTATGATCAGACTTTTTATATTGTCCTGTAAAATATTAAACATTAAAGAGAACACTAATAGAATATGGCTGTATATGAATCCAAAGTACTCACCCAGTTCTAGACTGGATATTAAGGAAGTTTGCTTCATGTGTGCGAGGCACAAACTTCACACATGTTGCAGAGGAAATGTCCAACATTCCTGTTTCTACGGTGATTCTGTCCATATCATCTGTCGAGACACAAATTATATAAATGTGTTATTTAATAATAAAGACCTTGACTTATCTTTCACTTATAATCATCTATCATGCAGTTTCATAGATCTTACTCACCATATATTGGAGAGATGATGTACGGTACATACACAAAACCATCAACAGATCTGGGCCAGCGGCAAGAATCTCCTAAACATGTGATGACACTGCGGGATCCTGAACCCAGGATGTCACCCTCTCTTAAAGGAAAACCTCTGGACACTGGCGGAGTAAGATAACCACATGTTTCATGCTCAAAGAATAATTCCCTGTAAATATATGTCTGTATCTGTCCTGCACATACGTTGATTTACTCTGAGGATCCTGTCCATGGCATTCATGTCCTCAGGTTTCACATAATGCTCTGTTAAAGAGATTAAGAATGGTATATTTACATCAATATATTGTAACAACCTACATTGCTCACCATGAAATACCAGTTTACCTGGATATTCTCTCTTTGACCTCAGCCTTGTCTGATGAACCAGTGAGGAGTTCTAATACAAAATAAATACATTTATGGGGCATCCATTGGATATGAATACTATCATCATAACTGCAGTAGTATTCAGTCGTTCTTACCTGCACAGGTAAAGACCAGGACTCTAACACCAGTCCCACAAAAATACCCACATAAAGCATCTTGGTGGTCATGCATGTGTAAGTCCTGGTGTTCTGGATGGAATCGAGTATTGCATGTAAACTAAAGTTAGGGCCCTTGCAGCTAGACTATATATACTCTGAGAACCACCCATCTTTACTCTAGGTTGCAGATGGAGGGTTAGCGTGACGTCCTATGTCATTATTTGATATTCGTGTGTTTCCCTAATGAAAGGTTTGGAAAGCATTCATTGGAAAGACAGTTCAGCATTTTTAAGACTGATCACAATAATGGCAATTTAAAGTCTTGCCGATTCTTGTGTTATTCGCCCTGACCATGCAAAACGTGTGCGTGTAGTGTTCAAACTCATTTTAATCTGTAAACAAAATCTCAATAGGCATTTGTGCTGTGTTCACAATATGCTGTAGCAACACGTGATGCAAATAAATAATGCCTCGCCCTTTCTTTAACTTATAATTTTTGCATTATGCCAAATAACAGGTTGTTTTAAATTCAGCTTGCATAATTCATAGTGTTGACACCTCAGTACTTATTCATTAGCTCTGAGATCAGCTGATTCTGAACATTTATCAACCAACAGTTTGGCTTATTTGATTGCAACTGGCTCATGGAGAATTCTTTTGCAATGAAATGAAAGCTTAAATTAAATATCAGAGAAAAATATATTTACGGACAATGTTTATTGATGTAATGTTTGTATAAGGCATCAAGATGTCAAAATCAGCATAAGAAAGAATATAGAAATATCTGAAACAGCAGGTTACAAAAGAATATTCTTATATTAGCAATTTTTAAATCAGCAATCTTCACAATCAGCCATTTTCCTTTAAAAAAATATGATGTTAAAATGTTAAAAGAAGTAAAAGCACTAATGCATTAATGTCAGACTTTTAGCCGTGCAATGGATCATTCATTACTGTAAATGGATTTTATTATGCATTACATTTATACATTCTATTAATCTTCATTATATCCAAGTCGCTGGGTCCAAATCTCTGTCCAATCTTCACGTTCCAGTTTCTTTTTGGTACAATAGTAGGTTCACCATCCTCAGAGAAGGCATACCTGAAATGACAAAGAATATCACTATATAACTGCAGTTGATTATATCCCTCAGTTACCATTTCAAATGTATATCGACATACTTTCCAAAGTGCATGATAGAGCTGTAGTCGTAGGGGGTGTCCAGGTTGTTTGTTTTAAACTTTTCAAAATTCCTCAGCCGGTCTGTTTTAATTAACAGAAGAATAAGTGAGTGATAAAATGACTTTGAAGTATAAGGCTATGAGAATAAAGGAATGTTACTTTACCATTCCATATATTGGACCACATGATGGTGACATACTTGTCCCGGTCAGCTCGGGATTGTTCGTGAACAAAGCCCAGGGCGTGCATTAGCTCATGGACGGTGACCCCTGACCCGGTGCACTCAGGTGTCTGGAGAGAAATGGTCTGTCTACCACCACGTGCTCCCAGATATGACCAGCACCTACAGTATCAGCGATCAAAAATCAGGAGACACACTCAGAATGAAGCCGTTGAAGAGTAATCTCATGTCAATACCCTGTTTTGGGCTGAATATCCAGGTAGTCCCTCTGGTGAGTTCTGGGCACGAAGCGCACACACGTATCATGTTCAATGAGCTTCATGCCTTTCTTAATGTTCTCCACGTCTTCCTCGCCTATGCAGAAGAACAATCAAAACCAAATAATGAGATTTAGTTAGTGATTACTGTGGCACTGTTTATGAAAATCAATGTGTTTGCTTTTCCCTGCTTACTGTACGCATGAGACACTGAGTATGCAATGTACACTTTTCCATCTACAGATTTGGTCCACAGGCAGCTTCTGGCAAAACAGTTCTTCTGACTCCTACTGGACACGGCTATATCGCCTTCTCTGAGGTTGGTGCCATCCACAGAAATGACACCTGCAAGAGAATAATGTTTTTTAATTGGCATCTGTGGTTCCATGAAAACGTTTTAATATCCATGGAAACTTTCCATTGCACAAAATGGTCTTTATAGTGGAAAAAAAGTTATTTCGAGTATTGTTCTTCACACTAAGAAAAATAGTGGAACTGTTCACTGAAAGGTTCTTTATGGAAACTAAGATTGTAGTTCTATGGAATCGCTGTGAAAACTTTATTTTTAAGACTGTATGGATATCACAATAGAGAGGTTAGAACATTTACATCTTTACAGGCTTGTGCAAAAGCTTTACCTTGATAGTCATTTACATCTATGATCCTGTCCATTGCAATTGGAGTGTTTTCTTCGATATCATCTGGAGAAAGTTATAAAACTGTTCAAATATAATGAATTTTCAATGAATAATGACAATTAATACAACACACTTTACCAGAGAAGCTTCTCCTTTGTCTTCTTGCTCCAAAATTTGACTGAGAGGAAATCTGCGAGAAAAATTGACCAAAATATGTGGTTTTGATTGATAAAAAAACAAAATATACTCTTACTGATATGCAGTTACCTGACCAGGCAGGGACAAACATGGTCCTGCTAAGAAGAAGAGCAGTATGATAACCAGTGTGTACTCCATGAGTGCGCTGAGATTTGCTGTCTAAGTTCATTCTGCCTGCCTTTTAAGGGCTCTTTACTAGCTTCCTGTTACATAATGTGTGCTCTCAGTGGCCAACCAAATGTTTGTTTTTCTTCTTTACGCTGTTTTTAATTGCCACATGCACTTGCACATATTTAACTACTACTTTCATTGTATAATGTCGGTGTTTTTATTTAGTTCATAAAAGGTTTTCGCCCGAACAGGGACTTGAACCCTGGACCCTCAGATTAAAAGTCTGATGCTCTACCGACTGAGCTATCCGGGCTCTTGACTACACAGATTCAGGCGGAGATGAAAAAAGTTCGCTGTGAATTTTTTGCAACATTCTATGAAGTTAAAAGTTGATTCAGACATTTCACCATAAACGGAGGCCGTTTCAATTATTGTTCATGTTTGCATGTTTTCCGCATTGCTATCATTCTTATGATCCGTTATTTACTTGTATCAGTCTGGTAAATAACATCATGTTTAGTTTTAATTCAACAGAAAATATGTAGAATCCAATATAAAATAAAACTATGTGGAGCCATTTTGTGTTTATAGTAATTCACAGCCGCTTAGTTTGAACGTCATCCAATCAGATTGTTCTCTCGGTCATTTAATGAACTGCAGTTTGTGCGATGTAGAGTATCCAATATAAAATAAAACTATGTGGAGCCATTTTGTGTTTATAGTAATTCACAGCCGCTTAGTTTAAACGTCATCCAATCAGATTGTTCTCTCGGTCATTTAATGAACTGCAGTTTGTGCGATGTAGAGGTGTCTTTTGCTCATCAAACAGTAAAGTCGGTCTGTGTACAAGAAGTCGTTTTGCTTTACCGTTATGGAGACCCCACAAAACTCTTTAAACATCACCTTTCAGGACGATAAAGAAATACAGGTGAGACTCGCGGCCAAACATTAGCAAACCAAATATGCTAAGCTTCATATGAGTTTGACTGACTCACGCTTTGTTTTTTCGCTGTCAGGATTTGTCAAAACAACTCAAGGATGCCAAAACTGAACTACAGCTTACTAAAGACGAGGTGGAGCAAGTAAACAAAGATGTTAACAAATGGTAATTAATACTTATACCATTATTATCTGTCTGAAATGAAGATTCAGCATGTACGAGTTACTTTGACGTAAACGTAGTAGGGAAATCATTGGATGCCATCATTTTACCTCAGGAACTAAAAAAATAAATAAAAAAATCAAAGTTTAATAACGTAGCCTACAAAACAACTTATAAAATAAAAAATAATAATGTAATTTTTTAGCTACATGCATCAGGGTTTTAGGTGGCCTTTCTATTGCAGATAACAGCTTCTATTCATATTATTGTAGCAGAGAGGAGATGGACCGGAGGATGATGATGATGGTCCAGATGGATGAAGGCCTGTGGAATGCATTGCTTGAACTGGACACTCTGATGCAGGAGAAGAAAAGCCTTGCCAACCAGCTAGAAGAATTAACTTTATCTAGGTATGACTATGCAGATAAACTACCACCCGTCTGTGGTTCTATCCTACCAAAATATGTTGTCTTATTGCTTGTTTTTCCTAGAATCTAATTTGTGGCTTTAGATATTCTACTGAATAATTAAACCCAACAAAATCACTATATACGATTTTGTACGATTGTAAAAGGAGTCGTTTTCTCATTTACTTTCTTCTTTCAATATTAAACCAAAAAACAAATGATCGGATGATACACACGGACCTATCCTGAATGGTGAAAATGACAGTTCTGGAGATTTAATTTTCATCCGTTTCCAAGAATTTAGATAAAGACTTTGCCCATATTGTATTTTAAACTGGGAGTTTGTTATAATTCTTTTATTTAATAATTAAAGCATGGAATTTTCAACGCTATTTTGTTACAGTACCATCGAGTCGAAGCAAGCTCTTCTGAGAAGTTTGCAGGAGGAGGAAAGCAGCCTGCTGGAGCAGGAGTGTGATCTGAAGCTCAAACGTGAGCAGCTGAGGAAAGCACTGGTGGATGCTTCTGCAAACTCAGAGGAAGGTACAGCAATAACCTCTAGCTACAGTTTTGCAGTCTAGGTACTGGCCATGCAGAATAATGCTGTTTGATATTCAACTGGTCTCAATTCGCAGTTTCACAGGGTGAGAATCCAGTTAAACCAGGCTCATCCAGCCAGAGTAAGTCTACAGAAAAGCCAGTGAGAAAAAGGGGAACACGGAAGTGATCACAACATCAAAAAATGCTACTTTTATTTTATTTTTATATTTAGTACAACTAAGCTGCAATAAACATGGAAAATATGGTGATTTTTGTGTATTTTTTATTTGATACAACAGTTGAAATGTTCATTGGAGGTTCATTGGTAGTCACTATACTGAATAAAGTGTAAAGATTCAAAAGACTGACCTCTGGCAATGATAAACTCAAACAGATGTGCTTAAGTTGTCAAACTTTAACCTGGAGGCACTCCTCCAGGGTGAAATTCAAAGATAATGTAAAAAAAAATGTTAAAGGCATCATAAAAATAAAAAAATAGCCTAAATTTCTAAACACACTCATGGTGTTATGTAATTTCTTTCTTCTGTAAAACTTTGGGATAGTATTTTTTATGCGTGAAGAACCATATGCAAATACATTTGAAAACTGAATACATCTAACTTAACTCTAATGGTGGATAGAAAAAGTTATGCTGCCAATTTAATAAATATTCCACAGATAATAGATGACTGTTTCTTTTGGCTTTTGTTCAATTGACAATTAATGCTGTCTTTAAAATAAACACTGTTTTTTCTCACACAGTTATTTACATGAAAATATATATATATTTTAAGAAAAAGGGATACAATTACAAGGATACATCATGTTTGGAAGTCTTTGGCATCAAGAGTCTTGGCAACAGAACAACATCGCGCTGTAGTTTTAGGACACTTGTCGGCCACCGTAGAGCACAAACACGTGTGTAATGTAATATGATTCATTTCAGCTTACGCGGAGTGAACATATAAATTAAAACCATAAGGGACCGATGCTTTTGCCAAAAAGGTAAATATATACATTAACAGTGATCACTGATAGTTAAGTGAGCTGAATTATAGCGTTAGCACAGCATTGTATCTTTGCAATGCACGTGCTGAATCAGGCGTTACTCTTGTAGGGAAGCAGCTGTCCGATTGAGAAAAATATGGACATTGCTTTGGTTTACCGACAGTCCCGATACTGAATGTTTAGTGTATTTGAGTAAAGTTCACATTTTTGTTCTTCCGTGTGTAAAACTCACGGTGTGCCACTCTTCTCCCGCTGTACTCGTGTGTCTAGGTGATAGCGCTGGTTTATGTTGTCGACGGAGTCATGGCTTCTGCGGAGCAGCGGTGTGTGTTTTCGCTGTGTGCGGATGAGACGGTGACCGCTGGGCTTAGAGAGGTGTCTGGACTGCTGGGTCATCCTGAACCTCCCCTGCTCTCTGCTAACACGTCCAGTGAGGGTAAGTTAAGAGAGCCAGACTGACTGCTCCAATGAGATCGCACACGGCTGCTGATCGGGTGTTTATAGCACACTCTTCATAACCCTGACAGATGTTGGCTCAATGAAAACTGCATCCGCCGTTGAGGTGTCCGACAAGATGTTCTGCTCGGCCTGTCGGTGTCATTTTGAGAGTCGAGAGGAGCAGGTATGAGTAATTGATTACAGTGCTGATACGATCAATTAAAGTATGCTTTTGTAGTAAAACCTTTAACCCTATGTGTTAAATGTCTGCAGTTCAAGTAGTTTCTTGTATAAACTGTGCTAATGCCTGACTACTTCTTCCACAGCTTGGCCCAGTACGTATTTTTCACCATTAATTTATCTAATATGAATTTTTAAAAAGTGTTTAAGTTATAAGTTGTTAGAGTTATAAGCCATGAACCAAACCAACCAGCTAAGATGTGAATTGCAGCATTATACAAACTTTGATTTAAAATATGAAGGTATTTGAAAATAGACAGAAGACTGTGTACTTAACAGCTTTAATATGGCAAGAAAAGGGTATGATCCACTGATCTATAATATATAGATCAGTGGTATAATCACAAAGATATCATATTTGTTTCATATTGTTGTTGCTATTCAAATATGATTATTTCAAAAATAAGGTATGCACACTGATAGCTTCAACAAAAGCATATACCTTTTAGACATTTATTTGCATACTGAATCGCGAATGGTCACAAATTTTCCCAACCCTCATGTCATTCCAAACTCGTATGATTTTCTTTCATACAAGTTTGGAATGACATGGGAAATGACAAACTACTACTGTGCTGGTCTTCTGAAGTCATGTTATAGCTGTGTATGAGGGATAGAAAGAAATGTAATCTGTATGTTAATGCAGTCCCAGTCTTTTATCAGATGGAGCATTACAAACTTGACTGGCACCGCTTCAACCTGAGACAGCGGCTGGAAGGAAGATCAGTGGTCACCGTGGAGGAGTTTGAGAAGAAGACTGGCACAGGTAGAGTCATGTATGCTCATATGACTTTACTGACGAACCGTTTTATGCCATCCAGTTTGCATAAGTGTGATTTTTGCGTAATCTTCCTGTCTGCCTTCCTGTTAACAGGTGACATTTCAAGCATTTCGGGTTCAGACTCAGACAGTGAGGATGGGGATCTTGGAGATGAAGTGGGCCCTGAAGAGACAGACAGTGCTCTGGACACAGATCAGTCCACATGTCGACATTCTACCAAAGCAGTCTTTCAAAACATGCAGGGACAGTTCCTGTCATTGTATCGCTGTGTTCTGCAAAACAAAAAGGTGAGTAAATCTATCCATCATTTCTCAGATTTGTTAGTCTGTGCCTAATTGACAAGAGCATTGGCTAAGAAGAATCCCCACTCAACAGATTATTTTCAGAGGCATTTTATTGTTTGAAGCAGTTTCGTAGAAATAGGACAGAAGAGGACAGGATCAGAATAGGACCTTAAGCTGGGTTTTCCTGTTTGGTGTGATATTTAATGCCTCTTTAGTCCTATTTAGCTACTTGTTAGCAGCAACCACCTTTTTCAAGACACGGAAAAGCTTCAAAAACCACAATTGAGTATCATAGAATGAGATGGGAAAACATCTTGAGCTTGTGTTAAGCATACAGACCTTATTTAAGGCAGTTAAACTAAAACACGGCCAAAAGACTCACTGACTTTAGGACGATAGAACCAGAAGTTCAAAAATGCTAAGTCATTTCCAGGTTTTAGGAGTCGTTCCTGCAGCACTTTTTTCTTTCAGTCTCATCTGATTCTGTTGTCATATTCAAACTCAGGACAATGAAGAAGACTTGGTTTCCTCTTTACTGAAAATATCAAATAACACTGTTTGGGTCATTCTGATGACTGGCGGTGGACACTTTGCTGGAGCGGTTTTTAAGGGGTCAGTGAAAAGTTCAGAAGTTTGTCTATAACCACAAATATTGGAATTAATTGCTTAATAATTAGGTAAGTAAATGCTATTCCCTAATTGATTCATCTAACACATAGAAAAGAGATTGTGCAGCATAAGACGTTTCATCGGTACACGGTGAGAGCGAAGCGAGGGACCGCACAGGGACTGAGGGACTCTCAGAACCGCAGCCACGCTCCTAAATCTGCAGGGGCAGCCCTCAGACGTTACAACGAGGCAGCGCTGCACAAGGTCAATTTCAACCCTTTGTTATATATAAAAAGTTGAATAACACTAACCTGCATAGAATTTATAAGTTTGGAATTGTTATTGATGTATACGCCCTTTTTTAACCAGGATATTCACGATCTTCTAGAAAGCTGGGCTGAGTATTTGAAGGAGGCAAGTGCCATCTTCCTGCGAGCACCGAGTTACAATAAGACCATATTTCTTGGAGGTCGTGGAGCACCACTGGACAAAAAAGATCAGAGAGTCCGGGTACTTCCTTTTGCCACCCGTAGAGCAACATTTAGAGAAATACAGCACGTTTTTGATCTCCTTTCAACTCTACACGTTTATCGTAAGTTGAGATTTGCTGCCATGTAATATATATGTATTTTATATATGTTAATTTCTTTCCTTTAATATGATCGTCTGTTACATTCCAGAAAAGGACACTGAAATCTCCAGTATTTTCAGTCTTTCAAAGAGAGTGTGGAAGAAGAAAACTCCTAAACCTGTTAGTCATCCAGTCCCAAACATCAATGGTGCGTCTGAACCCTGACTGTGTCTTACGTACTGTGCTTCTGAAAATATCTTATTAACTTATTAAAGGGCTGTTTTGTGGTCAGTGCCTACAGATGGAGAAGAGGGTAAAGAAGAAAGTTCAGGGGAGGAAGACTCAGGAATGCTAGAGACAGTGGAGGAGACACTGGGAACTCTGGACCTCAGAGAACATGAGGTGCAGCTTAATAAGAAGAAAAGGAGGAAACGGAAAGAGAAGAGAGAAGGTAAAGACCTTTACAGAAGAAAAGTAAAATGCTTTTAGTAAAGATAAGAGAAGATTATTAAAATACATCTTGTTTTTCTTGTGTCTTCAGATTCGAGCAACAGAGAAATAATAACTGAAGAAAAGGTAGATGATAAACTACTGGAAGAAGGTGAACTGGAAGGTGAAGATGACTCTAAAGAGACGCAGAGAAAGTCAAAGAGCAGGAGGAAACCGAAAGGCAAAAAACGTCAGCCAGAAGAAGGTAAAACACTGATGTTGGAGCCAACAGTCCACTCACAGTTTGCTGCAAAGCCTGCAACAGCAACACGGTCCAAATAATTCTGAAGGGTCATATGCACTAACAAAATATAAAAAAAAAAGGTTTTTTTTTCTTGGAAGAAAGAAATTCATATTTTTATTCAGAAAGGATGCATTAAGTCAATCAAATGTGACAGTGAAGCCTTTATAATGTTATAAAAGGTATTCCAAAAAATTCTGTTATTTTTTCAACGTTAATAATATTATGAAATGTTTCATGAGCACCAAATCAGTATATTAGAATAATTTCTGAAAGATCATGTGATACTGAAGACTAGAGAAAATTCAACTTTGACATCCAAGGAATAAGTTACACTTTAAAATATATTCAAATACCAGTTATTTTAAATTGTATATATTTTTTTTTCAATATATCTTTTCAGAAAAAGTGGATGAGTCTTGGGAATATAGTTTAAGGGACGCTCTCTACACCGCCTGTAAAACGGGGGACATCCAATCATTACTCACCCTCCTGCAACTACCAGAGGACCAGGAAGAGGAAAAGGATAGAGAAGAGAAGAACACCACCTCTAGGGTGTCATGTCTTCTCAACAAGCCCATAGACTCAGCAGGCTTTACTTTACTGCATGTGGCATCAGCAGCTGGACAGAAATCAGTCATCAGACTGTTAATGGATGAAGGGAGTGATCCAGCTAACAAGTATGCACATACAGAATCATTCTAATAATCAATTAGCAGCAGCAGGTTTTCATGTGGCTGGATGGGTTGTTCGGTTCTAAATAGTGGTCAATGTCTTTTTTAGGGATAAGAAAGGACAGACTCCATATGGCGTTGCTCCTGAAAAAGATACCCGCGACACATTTAGAAAATACATGGCTGAACACCCTCATAAGTATGACTACACTAAAGCACAGGTAGACAAATCTACATTATGATGACTAGCAACACCACAAATAGTAACAAAATCTTCATTTGCTTAGAGACCACAAATAAAAATGATCCTAATTTTCACTTTAAAACAAATTAGATTTTAATACATATTAAAGACGATTGTAAAATGTTTTTACTTAGAGATAATAATGAGATAATGAAGATAAAACTAGTGGTCTCAGACCTGCACTATATACAAAGGTTTAATAATTTATTTATGACATGTTATTATTGTATATAACATATTTTCATAACATTTTTAAAATATATAAAAAAAAAAATACCAGGTTTAATTTTTTTTTTTTTTTACTTTTGTATGTACAGCTGCCTTGTCTTTGCAACCCAAAGTAATAAATCTATCACTTATTCCTGTATTTTCTTTGCTTTAATATGTTTAAGGTGCCTGGACCACTGACTGAAGAAATTGAGTCCAAAAAGGCAGAGAAGAAG
Source organism: Sinocyclocheilus anshuiensis (assembly GCF_001515605.1). NCBI lineage: Eukaryota > Metazoa > Chordata > Actinopteri > Cypriniformes > Cyprinidae > Sinocyclocheilus > Sinocyclocheilus anshuiensis. The sequence goes on along the minus strand of NW_015557118.1, from coordinate 179,416 downwards.
AAAGCCCAAAAAGCAGCACGGAAACAGAGAGAGAAAGAGCAAAAAGAAGAGAAACTTAAGAAGCAGCAAGAAGAGGAGGAAAAGAGGAGGTTCATAGCTCTTAGTGACAGAGAGAAGGTGACTACTTAATTTCTTCCTCGTGTTGTAGTTCTCATGTGGATGACCTATTGTGATTGGCCGATTATGTCATATTTCTGATGTCACACAGCGAGCTCTGGCTGCGGAGAGGAGATTGGCTGAACATATGGCCACAACTGGAGTATCACTCACTACCATCAGGTATTACCTTTTATTATTTAATAATATCTCTATGGAGAAATATCTGTCCTTTATGCAAGTCATCATTAAATTTCATCCAAAAATAAGTTTTGTAATAGCTAGCATAAAAATGTTTTTAAAGGAGATGCTTTCAGTGTGGAGAGTCATTACTGGGGAAGATTCCTTTTGAATATCTGGACTACTCTTTCTGTTCGCCTCGCTGTGTCCAAGCCCACCGCAAAGCCAATGCAGCAGCCCGGCCCTGACCTCTCACCTCTCACATCCTACCACACAGCATTAGAGGACGTGAAGGTGTGGTGCCATATTGTGGACATATTTCATTTTACATGATCTGGGAGTTGACTGGATTTTACAAGAAACATATCAAGGATTTCACAGTTATCTTTGAAATGACAAGACTATGATAGATTACCTGAAATCAGAGAAGAGAATGATTAATAAGATTGATTCACAGAAATCTTGAATATCTGTAATTTAACATGGCTACTCTGATATTGTATTACTTTTCAACTCAAATCAGGACACAGACCAACCACTGTGTTTCAAAAAAAGTTCTACATCTTCATGAGATAATAGCTCATTATAAGTCATAGTTAATTCAGAACTGTAAAGTAAAATCATGGCGTGTTTTATGTTTTACAATGTAAAACTCACACATTTTTGGTAAAAATGTTGTTGAAGTTTATTCTTTTACATTGTTTGGCAGCTGCTGCAGTTTTAGATTGTACAAATACAGTTGAAATCATCATTGATATGATTCTTTTGGTGTAATACTGTTTCCAAACTAGCATGATTTATGATAAAGAAAAAAGGTATATGATTGACAGCACAGAATGCTACAGTCACTGAAATTAAGTCAAGGATCACTGTTTTTTTTATATCTATTATTCATTTATTACTTATTGCTTAATTTATTTCCAAGTGACTAGATGCATTTATATTATTCCAGATATTTTACATCATGACTGTCCCCCTCAAAAACGTTGAATATGGAGTTATGACACTGAGATTTAAATCATCTTCTTTTAAAGCAGATAAACTTTAATGCACATCAAGGTCTTGACTTCTTAGATTTGTCAGAGTACGAAAATTAACCTCAGCACCTTGGTGTGGAAAAACTTTAGCATTTTTACCATTTCTAAAGAAATAAACTGACCAGTAAATTGGGCAAATGTGGCAAAAATTACAGTGTTATGCATTATAATGGCTGTATTTCTCTGTTATACTTGATAGATTTGAGCAGAGATGATGGAGCTATACTGAAACTGGTTATCACTGTTAGAGTATATGATCATGTCTTCTGTCCAGTGTTGTTCAGCTGAGGCCGGTCCATAAACAGGATTCTTCTGTGTGAAGGAGCTCTTTCCAGCTCCAGCACTGTGATGTTGTTTGGCTGAGTGGCACTAAGAAAAGGTCCAGGGACATAGAGCGTCTGTTGGGGGCCCCTCTGGGGCCAATACCTTCCCAGGTTCACCTCATTTACCCACACCTGACCCTAAAAGAGAAAAACAGAATTACACAACACTGCCATGTAGTTACTCAAGATAACAAATACTAGATATTCTTCATAATACAAAAAATACACCTTACCTTAGTCCATCCATTAAGTTTTACAAAAGTGTCCCATGCGAGGCCTGTAGACTTCAAGGTTCCTGAGTAGATCATTGGTCCGTCTCCTGCTTCCATCGCTGACCCTGAGTGAGCCGCTTGCAGCCAGCCATTGGCTACGGCAGTGTCAATGTCCAGTGGATAGATTGACCAATCAGTGAGCACGTCATTGCCCAAAATGAGGTTACCCAAGAGACCCTGAAAAAGGGGTTTTATATACTTTATTAATAGAATTTTCTCAGTTGGTTTAGGGAATATTAGCTAATCTTGCCATATTTCGTTAACTTGCCTTTTTATCATTGATATAACTGCCAAAATTGACCCTGCCCATGTTCTCCACGAGTATGTCCAACTGATCCCCTTGTTGTCCTGTAACGTTCATCACCAGTGCAGTGTCCCTCTCCATAAGCCCCTGGTACACCTGCTCACAGACAAGTTTCAATCTAAACCATCTTTTCTGCCAAACATCTGCCTTTAAAACAAAACCATGGTTAAGATGAGATTTAAGTGTAGGCCCTAAATAAACAGTTAAACATTAATATATCTCAGTCAGCGTATTGGTTAATCTTTCTCCATTTGATTATGTAAACTGAAGTGATCAGCAGTTTGGTTTTGTGAAAATTTTTTATTTTGTCTTGAGGGTGCACTCAGTAGCTGTGTTCTAATTGGCAGGGTCCCAATGCAGTGTTCACTGCTTCCTGAGCACAGGATATCAGTTGAATGTGAGTTGCGTACATTATAAGAGTATGAGGTATGAAGACATGATATACTTTTATTTAATATTTGTACCTATGTATAAAAAAGGGTTATTATAGTTAACTAAACCCATGAAAACATACTTAAACATTCATTGAAATAAAATATTAAAAAACTTTTTTCACCTAGTTGCCAAAACAGTTTCTACATTTTTGTTTAACTTGATGTACTAAAATAAATACAACTGAAATAAAATTAATACAAATTATATAGACTGTGTTAAAAACAAAAAGTAAAAAATAAATAAATAAATTATAATGAAAACCAAAATATATTATTAAAAACAAAAAATTAACATGATAGATTTAATTCGATTCAATACACTAAAATACATTAAAATAACACTTTTTTTTTTTTTAATATTAAGCTATTATTAATTTAATTAATATTAAAGGGGTCCTATTATGCTTTTTCACTTTTTCAACTTTAGTTAGTCTGTAATGTTACTGTTTGAGCATAAAAAAGATCTGCAAAGTTACAAAGCTCAAAGTCCACTTCAAAAGGAGATATTTTATTTAACAGAAATCACTTTTCAAGAACTACAACGAACGACTCGTTTGGACTACAACGCATATTTTCCGGGATTTGTGATATCACAAATATCGACGAATGGGATGAGACCTGGTTGAGCTGCACTAGAGAAGGCAACGAGTGTTATCACTGTGTCAGAGACATGCTAGTTTTCCCAAGGCATACGAACTTAGAGTGGTTACAATCATCCGGGTTTAAATCGTGCTCAAATTTATTTGATATTGATGCAATATTTACACTGAAGCTCGCAGGCGGCTATGGTAAGGGGCATGACATTTCCCGACCAGGCGCCGAGTGGAGCCAATCACAACACACACTGGCCCAGCTAACCAATCACAGCACACACTGGCCCAGCTAACCAATCACAGCACACACTGGCCCAGCTAACCAATCACAGCACACACTGGCCCAGCTAACCAATCACAGCACACACTGGCCCAGCTAACCAATCACAGCACACACTGGCCCAGCTAACCAATCACAGCACACACTGGCCCAGCTAACCAATCACAGCACACACTGGCCCAGCTAACCAATCACAGCACACACTGGCCCAGCTAACCAATCACAGCACACACTGGCCCAGCTAACCAATCACAGCACACACTAAGCAATCACAGCACACACTGGCCCAGCTAACCAATCACAACACACACTAAGCAATCACAGCACACACTGGCCCAGCTAACCAATCACAACACACACTAAGCAATCACAGCACACACTGGCCCAGCTAACCAATCACAACACACACTAAGCAATCACAGCACACACTGGCCCAGCTAACCAATCACAACACACACTGGCCCAGCTAACCAATCACAGCAC
>NW_015557118.1:139242-175154 GCF_001515605.1 Sinocyclocheilus anshuiensis | reverse complement strand
ACACCCCCAAAACAAAATCAAGACTTTGTAAAAGAGCATAATAGGACCCCTTTAACTGTCATATTTGAAAGTGTTAAAACTGAGTAATAAATGTCGGGTTGTCATGTTTAATAGCAAAATAAACATAATTTGGTTATATTACGTGTGTGTGTATTTTATCCTATTAAGCCATAATCATGATAATTATAGTCAATAAAAATGCTGCAACCTCAACTCATTTTCACCAAGTTTTTTTATTTAAACTTGCACAAGTGACTGAAGGGTAAATTTCCTTCTCCATATCCTGTGAAGATGTATCGATGTTCTGTTATTCCCTATGCTGTCTGCAGTGCCCTTTGAACTGAACATACGTTTCCTTCAGACTGGAATGGCACTTAATATGGCAGAATTCCCTGTGAAGTCCACTTTGCAGGGCACTTTTGGTCAACTGGAAAGCACCTAGTAATTTTTTTTTTGTTTGTTTCACTGCCTCATCTTCATCACAATGTCTTTATGTACTTAATACTCTACAATTCCTATTCCTGATAAGTATTCATCACATGTGAGTGTACCTCATTTTAAACCTATATTTTCAAAATGATTATTTCTTCATGTAAAAATGTTTACAGTAGGACAAAAATAACTGAGCAGTGGGGGTACTACACACAGTTATAGTGTCTGACTAACCATGGTGAGAACAAAACATTGTGTTAGACCCAAACAAGTGGTCTGCTCACCCCATTGACAGAGACGTATGCACGATCATGGATGCCATTGAGGGGCGAGATGAGAGGCGTCGGCTCGGGAACATTCCGTGGCAGTGTCGTTCGGTAAAGCATGAAGCCATAGTACTGCACACAGTTGACATAACACAAGCTCAGACCAGCTTTTACACTTAACCAAGACCAACCTCCAAAGCCCAAACCATATATCCACATCTACAGCCATTTATGAGGAAATACAACATTGGCCTTTATTGGCTGGCTAAACACGACAGAAAACATGAATTAGCTATAATCACATTCATAACGTTTATGGACCGTATTAAGTTCTTTTAAATATACCTGTTTAATCTCTTCAAATGTCAAAGGATATTGAGATCGTACTGGACCTTGGGGTGACAGCGTATCCAACAAGCTGCTAATGTTGCCAACCTATGAAAGAAAATAGGAACAGAGTAAGAAGGGTTGTATGGCCAAGAAATCTTGCAAATGAATAAGGTTTTGCACACCTTCTGAAGTGTAACAAAGCCATAAGCGAACTTTGGGGTGGCTGGTGGCATGGGACCAACTGGAATGTCTCGAAACTGAAAACAAACACTTATTATTAATACAATAGTATGGATGTCCGTTTTGTTATTCAGTAGATGCTGGTTACAAATACTAGCTGGTCACCTAGCAGTTGAGCATTATGAACAAAACTATATATAAAAAATAAATAAAAAATTCTAACACTTTCTTTTGAGTCCACTAACTATAAGCAACTTTGCAGTTACATGTCAACTACCAGGCTTTAGAGTAATAGTAGACAGTCTGCTTAGTATCTGCTAACACTTAATTTTGATGGTCCCTTTTTGATACTACTCACTATAAGTATCTTTGCAAGGACATGTCAACTAACCCTAACCTGACTAATACTCTAATAAGAGTTGACATTTACTGTCGTTGCAAATTCAAGTTAGTTGACATGTAGTTACATAGTTACTTATAGTTAGTAGAATGTCTAAAGTGGACTATCGAAATCGAGTAAATAGTAATGTTATTTTTAATGTCCAGCAAAAACTGCTTCATCATTTTTTCCTGCATCTGAATAACATACAAGAGTCCTTTCTACTGTCACAAAGTAATACACCACCATTCAGAGATTTAAATAAGACTTGTTTCAGAAGAAATTAATACTTTTATTCAGAAAGGATGCATTAAATTTATCAAAAGTGATAATTAATGACATTTGTAATTTTATAAAATATTTATATTTAAAAAAGGCTGTTCTTTGAACTTTCTATTCATCAAAAAATTCTGAAAAAAGGTTTCCACAACATTATGAAGCAGCACAACTGTTTTCAACACTGATAATAATAAGAAATGTTTCTTGAGCACCAAATCAGCATATTAGTATAATTTCTGAAGGATCACGTGACACTGAAGACTGGAGTAATGATGCTGAAAATTCAGCTTTGCATAACAGGAAAATAAAACTACATTTTAAAATATATTTAAATAGAAAACAGATATTTTAAATGATAATATTTCACAAAATTACTGTTTTTGCTGATTTTTTTGATCAAAATCTTAGTCAGTATAAGAGACTTCTTTCAAAAACAAAACAAAACAAAAAAAACTTACTGACCTGGAACTTCTGAACAGTAATACAGTCATACGTCCAGCAATACCAACTGTAAATCGGATATTGCCATACATGTGCATTCAGAGTTAATGTATGTATGTTCTTACATTCTTAATGACATCTCTGATGGCAAGCAGTTTATCAGTGGGGTCTCCTGCCTCTGATAAAGGTGCATTGTAATCATAACTGGTCACCACAGACCGAAACCTGCTATCATGATCCGCTCCTATGAATGATAACATTCACACATTAAGATGTCAAGGATATGGGAACAAGTATACTGAGATAGCAGATTTACCATTCCAGTAACCAAAGTTTGTTCCTCCCTCAAACATGTACCTGTGATTAGAAGAAAACTCTTTATCTAAGTTGGATTATCAGAGGTACAGCCAAGTTTTAATATAAAAACGAGTTATTTTTAATTGATAACATCTAATGAATCAAATGGCTTTGCACTCATTATTGGATAGAAAGCATTACTTACATGTTCACACTGGCACCCATGGACAACATCTCTCCCAGCATTTTGCTCACTTTGACAGTGTCCACAGAAGCATGTTTATCACCCCAGTGATCCAACCAGCCTGTATAGAACTCAGAATTCACCTGAAATCATGACACATCAATTACTGCCAAATCCTACAGCTTGATAAATAGAGAGACAAACAATCACACAACATGAATGCGCTATCAAACATCTTACTTACCAGTGGGCCTTTAGGCTCAAACCTTCTTTGTCGAATGAAGGCAGCAGTAATGTTGGTATCTGAAGGGGAAAAGAATGAAATTTTGAACACTGGATATGCATACATTGACAAAAAATCTAATTAAAATTTCTTAAAAACACTGCACAGGTCAGACACAAGTGACCTCAGTTGACCTTACCTGTGCCAAAGTCTATAGTTGCGTACAAGCCCTCAAGTGTGCCACAGATCATCTCTTTATCCGTATTCCCATCCGTAGTAAAGAGAATGACGTCCTCCCCCAGGAACAAACGGAACAGAGTGTGAAGATGCCGCATGTAGTTGTAATCACAGGCGAAGTAGCTGCCATATTCATTCTCCACCTGATAAAGGAAAAAAAGCACAAAATATTCACACCTGAAGAGCCATACTTGTCTATACATTGTAAAGCACTGTTTACATATCAACACCAAACATAATTACTATGTATGGGCTCTCAGTCCTACAAAACATGAGCATCAGTCACTGTAATAAGTTCTTTGTTATTATTGCATACTCAGTAAATATTATTTTACATTTTTCTCTGGGTGGAGCAGCATAGTGGTTAAATATCTCAGCTGGTAACAAACCAATTGTAGGTTCTAACCCAGCTGTCAACATTGTGTCCTTGAGAATGTCTTATCGGGTTCAACTAGGGGGACTGACCCACTCATCTGAGGACACTGCATTGGACAGATGTGTCTGGTAATGCTTGTATACTTACTAAATGTTAGCACTATATTGTACCTGCACACTGATAATATTTCCTCCATTCTGATAAAGCCACGGCCTCATCTTAGTGAGCAGCACAGCCAACCACTCACTTGCTGGCTTCAAATAATCTGAAACAGACAAACACTACCATTAAAGACAGATCTGGCCTATGTGAAGTCATGTCTCATGCAGACGTAACAAATACCTGTGTCAGCTGAACGAAGGATAATGTTTGGCTTTTGTAGCAACCAGGCAGGCAAACCACCCTATCGGACAGATAAGAACCCACAATTTATTCACAAAATAACAATCACAAGGCTGTCTTTTGTGTTGTAACCAGAACTAATTCTTAATAGAATCATGAATCAAATTCTCATTCAAAATGATTAAAAAAACAAAATAAATAAATACAAATCTGTCATTACTTACTCATGTATATGTTTAATCAAATGTATTCATTCAATTAGAATATAATCATTTAATAGAATGTACATGCTGCTCTTTTCCATATAATAAAAAGTGAATGGTGACCAGGGTCTGTCAAGGTTCAAAAATGACCAAAAACCATATGATTTATGCACTATTGTCAAAGTTTTCTTAAGGCTAGAATACACTACACGACATTTGCACTGATCTTTGCCCCAATTTACAGTCTGGAGGAACTGACACTAGTAGCCAAAAGTTACAGACAGTCTAGATTTTTGGCAGTCAGAGTTGACATATTTCACATAAAACTGTGGGACACAGACTTAAAGACTGGATGATTATGAATTCATCCAGTCAGAGGACATTAAACACTGGACATTTTGATGATTTTCAGAACACATATTGGTTTCATTTTTCATGTTTCGGCATGAGTGTGTGTGTTCGGAATGATATGAAAGTGTACTAGTGAGTGATCCTCAGTCATTAAGTGTATGATGCACAGTCTTTCCTTCTGTAACCAAAGTCAACAAGTATATGATGTCTATAGTGTTTTGAAATCTGTTCAGATTTTAAAACTTGTATAAGTGTATGTATTACAGCCTTTAAGCAATAAGATATTTTAATCAAAAATCTTTTCTAATCACACTTTTTCCTGATTTATTCACTTCATTTTAAGTATTTCCTAACACAACCCTATTGTATGACTTAAGGAGACAAGTCTAAACTATGCTACTTTTGGAGTCGCCACTGATTTTGATTGTATGGAAAAGAACAGCATGAACATTCTACTAAAAAGCTTATTTTGTGTTTGTGAAAGAAAGACATAGGTTTGGAATGCTATAAGGGTGATCACAAGATAACGTATAATTTTGGGTGAACTATTCCTTTAAAAACACACTCCCTGAAAAGTCAAATTCTCATAATCACATGCAGCTATACACAGCACCCACTGGCCTATTGTAAAATATCACATTTCAACAACATTCAAATTTAGCAACATGAGGAAGTAACAGTCACCATTTCCCATTCTGCACAGATGTACGGCCCTGGACGCAGGATGACTAACAGCCCTGTCTGATTGGCCAGGTTCAAGAAGTACTCAAGATCTCTGTCTCCTGCAAAGTTGAACACCCCCTGCACAGTCCCGTGGAAGTTCCATGGCACATATCTGCATGAAAGCAAACAAAATATTTTTGGCAAGATGTGTAACGTAAGTGTGTACACAGGGTTTGCACTGTTTCTCTGTTCCACGTACACTTGAATAGCATTGAGTCCAGTCATGTACATCTTGAGCAGCCTGTCCTTCCAATATTCCCGAGGAATGCGGGAGTAGTGGATGCTTCCTGAGATGTACTGAAATGGTTTTCCATCCTTTTGGAAGCAGTTGTTCTTGTAGTCAATGGAAAATGAGCGTGAATCTGCCTTAAAACAGAAATGTCATGTAGTTAAAAATGTGCAGGGTGTTGTGGGTGCATAATCCACATTAAATTATTCTCATTTTGATAGAGATTGCATTTACAATGAGCATAATTACAAAATAACAATAATAAAAAAATCCAAATTCACTATATACTTCTTAATGACTTTACCAGGCTTAAAATCACAATTTTAAAAATGTCCTGATATTTCAAAGTTTCTATGACCATGGGAACCCAAGTATATAAATACAATGGTGGGTTGGTAAAAACGAATTAATCACAATGTGTAGAGGTGAAAGTCGTGTACTTTGAATCAGGTACTTACCAACACAAAAATGATTGGCAACAAGCACAGACTTAATAAAACGAAAGTCGTTTGTGACTTCATCTCTAAATCAAACGGATAAGACGCAGTAACACTCTTCCGTTTGACATTATGATAGCAGCGCGTGACTGTAACGTGTCAGGAAATAATATTACAACTGCACAAACTTTTCTGTTATGTAATTTTGCATAAAGCGGTTCACTTTCTCTGTTCAATAGATTTGCAGCGTTTCTTCTCTTTGAACGTGACGGTCATGTGATTGTATTCTGTTTAGCCATGGGTCCTAAAGTCCACGATTCAGTGACCCCTTTTCATCAGTAATAAACCAGATTGTTAACTTGTTTTACTGTTTACTGTTACTGTTTTGCACTGCTAGTGAAGTGTATTAAAAATAAATAAATAAATAAATGATATGGCTAAACAGATGGACGAACCTATGCAATAGCCACAAATGCACACATGTAACAAAACAGTAGCTCAGTGAACAAAACTTGGTGGAAGAGCGATTGCGATGTTTACCAGATGCTACGATCTTTCACAGACGTCTCCGCGACGTACCTGTGCTATCTGGGTTGTTTATTATAATTACTATTTTAAATAAATGTAATATCATATTGCTGTTGCTGCCCTTTCCTAAAAGCCATACAGTTTTTCTGTTGTGCCAAAAACAGACCAGCCTGACCAGACTGGGTCTGACACCAGCTAAGACCAGCATTTTAGGCTGGTTTAGTCTTTTTTGCAGCTGGGATAGCTCTAAGTTTTGTTTAATCATGTATGTTAGTTTGCTCGGATGAAAGGTCTAATTTCAAGTTATAATTTCAGACCAGAGTCAGTTTAGTTAGGTTCTCACCCACCAGGCTGGGGCCCACTGGGGGCCTCAGCAAACTTCTAATGGGGCATAAAACTAAAATGTTTTTTTTCCCCCTCCTCAATAACTCTTTTGTTTATTAGGGAACATCCATAATTAGAATCTTGAATCTCCTAAAATCACAAAATGAATTATTATTAAATATTTTATTATGTTAACACTGCCTATTTCTGTTAATAAAAAAGTTTGGAATCAAGTATAATTGTCACATTAACGGCAGAAAAAAACAGGCCTTCACAATTGTTGGACAAAAGAGGGCCTATCATATCAAAAAGGTTGACAACCAGTGTTTTAATTACCATGTTGTGTTTTTTTAATTCATTTTTTTACAAACAATAAAAGCATCTCAGGACTGAGCTTCTTAGATAATGAATTACCTTGGATGTACACTTTTGATTGTACATAGTTAAATGTCTTATAAACAGAGCTCAATGGTGTTCGCCTCAGACACTCAGAGGCGCTACAGGATAGAAGACTGATGTTGCTCTTTAGCGCCCTCTAATGAGAGCCTGCTGACTCTAAACTTCCTATAGTCAGCAATCCCACATTTATGTTCTGTGAAATCTATCTCAAATGTAATACTAATGCTAATTTATGTTGTATATGTGGTGTTAGCACGTTATCAATGTAACTGTCACTAGAGTGACTTCTCCAGTGAATGGAAAAAAGGTTTCCATAGATTATATACATACACATGCAGCATAAATAAGATTTAGCCTACTCAGTTCAATATAAAGAGAAATTTATCATTTATAACAAAATTTGTCTGCACCAGGTAATTCCTTCTGCCGCTTTAATGGGAGCAGGTGGGCTGGTGAAGTGACTTATCACCAATTTTCACTTGTACTGCATGATTGTGAATGTTTACTGCTGGTTCAGACACCCAAATAAACAGTGACTGATCCAATGGTGTTGACACATACACCACACCACAGCCATTGTTTGACACCATCTGCTGAACACCATAAAGAGATACACTGCATAGAATGTGGGAGAATTCAAAGACAATGCATAGAGTTTGTACTTGAAGGCAGATGCTGTCATTTAAAATAGCTTTACGGATTGCTCCCACGTTCCCATAAAGTGTGTACTGGAGGGTAAACGACCCCATGTGTGAGAAGAGCAAGTCTCTTTGGCTTTTAAAGGCATTCTTTTGAAAACCAAGCCTAATGCTGTTAGGCAGTATGCAGTCATTATCCAGCTGAGCTGAGTAAGCAAACACACATACCTTCTGTGTTACCTTAACGCACACAACACACACACACACACACACATACACACTCAGTCTGAACAGGGAACACTTATGTTTTCATGTGTTAAGATATTCGTCACTTAGTTTAATTAGTGACTGATTGATTTTATACATAATCTAAACTGTGAGTAGATGTACATGCATGAATTGTACTCACTACATACATAGGAATATTCCAATATTAACCAGAATATAGTCATGTTCCAATTACATAAATGTAAATGTAAATACATACCTGACTGCCATTATCAGATTAAGCAAATATTCCAGATTCTAGAACTCTGAAGACAGCTGTCAAATGTGACTCTGGACCACAAAACCAGTCATAAGTTTAAACATCACCCGGAAGCTGAATAAATAAGCTTTCCATTGATGTATGGTTTGTTAGGATCGGACAATATTTGGCGGAGATACAACTATTTGAATATCTGGAATCTGAGGGAGCAAAAAAATCAAAATATTGAGAAAATCGCCTTTAAAGTTGTCCAAATGAAGTTCTTAGCCATGTGTATTACTAATCAAAAATTACGTTTTGATATGTTCACGTTAGGAAATTTACAAAATATCTTAATGGAACACGATCTTTACTTAATATCCCAATGATTTTTGGCATAAAAGAAAAATCTATAATTTTGACCCATACAATGTATTGCTTGCTATTGCTACAAAAATACCTGTGCTACTTATAACAGATTTTGTGGTCCAGGGTCACATATGTCTGTATTAATCAGAATTTGGGTTTGTGTAAGACCTTATTCTGGATATCTACTTTAACCGAACATGTATTTATATCTGCAAATGAAGGTAACTCTGTGTGACATAAAATAATCGGCATGTATTTGTTTATTTGGATTATGCTGCCTTGTGAAAAAGAAGTACACTTTAGCACACTTTTAGTACTTATTACAGAAAACTTAACATTTTCTCAAGTGTGAACTGAATGCATTGTTTTCAGGCACTTATTTGCATGTTATTTGTAATTAAATGAACATTTATTGTAGTTGAAATTTATATTAAAAGACATGAGATGATGTTTGGAGTGCATTTTGACCCACTAAAGTTTCATAATTCTATTGTTTTTGAAATATGGTTAAAGTGCAGAATGTACTGACAAGCAATTATGGTGAACTAAAATATACTTTAATTTCATTTTTATTGAAACTTGTATGTAATGTATTTAAATATGTGTAATTACACATTTGTAATGATGAGGAAATTGACACTTATCACACATCTTCTAAATGAACAATAATCTATATCTTAACTTTGTTGGGTGTTAAGGTTGCCACATTTGCAGCATTTAGTTTGGTAAGATGATACTCAGTTTTGACAGTTCTATCTTCAGCAGGGGACTATTAGCTCTCTGTAGGGAAAGCATCCCTCAGGCACTAATTAAACCAACTAGTACTCACCTCCCTTCACTTGCATCTAAATAAACGTATTATTTATTAATACTTTTAGTGCATATGACAGACTGGGAGAGGCTGAGATCACATTCTCTGTGTGTCATTATGGCTCTGTTAGTCTAAGCAGTGTTGGTTAATGAGTAGAGCATAAATTAATAAGTCTCTGAGGTCTTGTGAGATGATTTGGCCGTGAGTCAGGTCCTCTCTCTGTCAGGATACAGAAATACATATCCTGTAAAGGGGTACATGGTAATCTTAGTAATTAGGATGGCTTTGGATTAATTCAATTAATGCTGGGTTTGTAACTTTATTATTGTGGCCTAAATAACTGAATGGTCTTTTGTATTTTTTAAACCTGGGTCAAAATGTGTGCTTTTGCTTCCAATACAAACTTCAGCCTCAATAATTATATTCTGAAAAAAAAAAACAATCTTTTCAGAATCCACTTATGCTTTGGGAATAAACCAAAATGCTCTCTCGCAAGGGAGGTCAGTTTTTCAAATATTGAAAAAGATTTGCCTTGAAGATTACAGGAAGTGTTTCAATGAATATCTGTAAACACTTTGAACATTGATGACAAGTAATTTTTGCCTATTTTTGAGACAAATCAACACGCTGCGTAAACATGTCACTAAAGGGCCATAGTATTTTGATTCATGTTCTTTTCTTTGTTGATCCTTGTTTATTTTGCTCAGTTTGTGTCCATACATACACACAAAGCACTCCTTTGATTACTCGCTATTTATAATGTGTGTCACAGCTGTATTTCCAGGGCTTTTCCGGAAAAGGCCTCTCTTTATTTGAGGATTTGCTTGAGTCAGAGCTCTCCTGAATGTTCAGACAGGCCGGCTATGGTGATATGCTTCAGATGGGACTCCACCTGTTTTGTTTGTGAAAACAGTAAACTCATCTTATGTAATAGTTTATCTTATTCTTTGGAAAAGATATATTCCTGGCTATTTTATTTGTCTTGAGAATACACAATTACTATTTTTGTAATAAACTGTTCGTTAAAAATTTAGATGTTATACATCTAGTTTAACATTTCTAAAATGTAATAATGAATTACAGTTTTGTTGTTTACAGATTAACACAACTATTTCCTTTTTGAGGAAAAAAAGCAATTTTAAAACTTCAAATTGTGAAATGTCAGCTCTGATTAGTTATTCTATTCTGACTATGTTCTTTACAACATAAACCAAATATTTCCACCCTGACTCACTGAGAGAATCATGTCAGCGACCACCAGCAGTCTTGGGAATCGTAAAATCATCAACCGCCTGACCAGACAAACTCCTCCAGATTTCTCAACAGTGAACATTTTTGCCATTTTAGTGACCAAAGTTAATAGGACCTGATGAATCACATATATCTTCACCACGTGGCATCAGTTTTACACACGGCATGTGCCATGGATCATGTTACACTGCATTAACACATCGATAAATGTCTCTAAATTCCTCCTATTGACTATTTAAGGTCATCTTTCCTGTGACTACTCATAAACACAACATTGAAAGGAATCATTTTTAACCCTGATATCTGGGTGCTCAGTAGATTCCCATAATGAGTCATAAGTTTTGCATGTTGAACAGTTTTGTGTCTAACTGTTTGCTTGTTCTGAAGAATGAGGAATGGTATGTTACTATATTCCACAATATAGTCCCTCCAGAGGCTTCTGGAGAAGAGTTTTTTCTTCTTCGATCATTCTGTAACTGTAGAAACAGACTATTATATAGCTGAACAAAACTTTATCCCAACTAACAGGAAAATCTGGCAAGGTTCTCTCAAAATGATGAACAAATGTTCTTCGTCTTTAATAATGTTCTCAAAACAATAGCGCAAAAACTTTATTAATACATCTTTCATGGTTTTTTTCTTAAATGTTTTGGTTCAAAACTCATTTAATGTTTTTTTTGTTATGTTAGTACTTGTTTCAGAATGTTCAGAGAACATTCAAAAGTAATGTTCCCATAATGTTTGTAAAATAATGAAGTGGAAATTTCCCTTAATGTTAGAATAACCAAGAAAAAATATTTTTAGAACATTCTTAAAGCTGTAATTTTTGAATGTTCAGAGAACATCCAGAAATAATGTTTTTATAACTTAATGGGAACATTAGCAAAACGTTTTTAGAACATATTTCTGTTAGGTGCTATCTTGAGCGAACGGTAACAGTATACTCTTCCAAACTGTCAAAAGGTCGATAACTTTTAGATTTAGAATATAGAAAATAGGAGATCAACTTGCTTTGTAATACTATTGTGATGGGCTTTAAAATGAAAATAAATGAGATTTGTGTCTGTGTACATTTATGGAACATTGAAGTGCTTTGTGTGGTCGATGTGCCTCTTTTTATAGTGTATGTTGATGGCTGCCGTGAGCATCATGTTACAACAAACATTAGTGATGGCCTCGCAAGACTATTGAACCCAAGTTCCCTGACATTCATAAATGAACAGAACTCAAAATATGTTGACCTATTCAGGCCTGTTCTGGAACTGCTTGGTCCACAGCAGGATTTCTCCTTATCTTCCAACACAGTTAACTGTGAGGTCATTTAAAGCGCCCCCTCTGTTGCCCCCCACGATCTTCTGCATTCCACACCTTTGTATGTTTCTCATGCACTGCAGGATGACTGTTCCACAAACAAACCTGCCCCCTTCTTAACTCCTCTTTGGCCTTCCACCCTGATTATATTATTAAGTATATAGCACAGCAGCTCTGTTCCAAAACCTTGTGAGTGACCTTGTTTCCTACCACCTACATACAGTACAGTAGGCCAACTGTCTTCTAAGGCAGCATCCTAACCATCAGGGAACCTCGCAAGTGACTGATTTGGACACTGAACATTGAGTTCAACAAATCACAAAACAGCACATTGTGCATGAGACCGCACTGATTTCAGTAGAGTTTGACATTGCAATGTTTTTGAACAACTTTTCAACTTTTGATTTCATTTCCAGCAAAACTTTAGTACTGTAATTAAATTAAAACTTAAATTAAAACTTATAACTGACATTTCTAACAATTCACCCACCATCTTGAAGTTTGTTGCAATGCATTCTGGGTTGCCTACTACACCATGAATGAATGCAGTTCTGTATTATAATTAGTCTAAAATGAGGTAAGTAAAGCTTACTTAGCTCACTATGTTTTTAATCAGCACAAATATTAACTGAAAGTCGTAGTGTTTTATGTCACCTATTAGGTGTATGCAATGTGTATGCAAAATGAAATGTTCTTCTAACGTGTTGTGACGTTGAAGATCTGCACTCTGTCACTCTGTGAAAATCCATCAATTTAGAGGTCTCAATTAAATTAGTTCATTCACTCAGCATTAGTGTCCTCTAAGTGTCTTGCCCAGTAAATAGATGATGACTTAGAGCAGAAAATATGAGTGAGATCATCTAGTTTACTGTTCTTGCATTCTGATGTCTAGTGCATTGTGAAAATCTGCCATTCAGACTTTCTTCTTTTGTGGTGAAATATGGCGTTTTAATGAATATGTGGTTGAGGGTAGGTGGCTAAAATGTGCATTCATAGGATGGAGGTAAGGGCATAAAATTTGAACAGAAAGTTCTTACATTGGTTTGTGAAATGCCACTAAAATACCAGAAGAAGAATAGCACATTTCCGCCACCTACTGGACTGGAGTGTGAGGCGCTGCAGGGCACGCAGGAGAACTATAACTGCCAAAGTTGAATTGTTAAAATTGCTTAAATATCAGGTTGTTTTTCTACCAAAACTGATGGGAGAACTTGTAAAATTATTTTTAAGGAATTTTTGAGACATCAAGTGTGTAATTTATGTCAGTAGTAAAGACAATAGTCAAAATAATACAATAGTACACAAGCATGGTGTTGAGAAAAAAATCGCCCCAAGACGAGAGGGGTTGTGTGTCCTCTCTAATATGATTTTATGTTCGAGGCGACAGTGCATGCACTTATCTGATGTTTCATTGGTTGTGACATTAGCTCAATACATGTGCTGTTGATCAGCTGCTGCATCAAGGCATTAGTGCCATTCTGTTTTTACATAATCACCACAAGCCTGATCATGTGATAATGCAGTGATTGCACTACAACTGAGAGTCATTAGAAAGACTCTTTATCTAATATGCTCTCCATCAAATACCCCTTTTTCACCCCATTAACTGAGATCTGATGCTTTCAGCCAAGGGTTAATTGACCTTGCCTCGGGCCTGATTGAGTGTTAGACTGTTACAAAGACTGCCATTAATCCACAAGAAATCACTGTCAAAATACAGAGCATAATACATTCTGTGTTTGCAGATGCTTTGTCTACAATTTTGGTAGCAAGTAAACTGACTCAGGGTCAGGGGACTGAAACAAACTCTCAGACAGACAGACTGTGTGCCAAACAAGCTCTCAGACAGACAGAATTGATTTCAGAACTGGTATATGTATGGTATGCCAGAGCAGAACAGCTGATGTAAAATCAGAGCGCAAACTGTGAATGTGGCAAAAGCCCAACTAGAGAACGAGAGCTGCGAACTATAAGCAGTTTTTATCTTTTAATGTCTGACGTATACTCTGCACTAATTATGTTGACTTTGAATACGGTGTGTGTGTGTGTCAGAGGGAAGACACACGGTTGTCTACTGACACACAGAAGGGCTATTCAGGCCCTGTAGTGGATCTTCTGACAGCTCAACTGGTAGTGGCTTTGTTCTGTTTTTCTCACAGAGATGGTATGTTAGATCAGGAGCATCATGCACCTACTCTTTTCTTTCCTTTTTGAGGGCATCTCAGTTGCAATCCTTGCTTATTTTGTGCCCTAGGCCAGGGGTTTTAAAATGTTTTCATGCCCAGAACCCTAAATATGATGACCTTACTAAAATATATAAATTTTAATGTATAAAGAGTCAAGACCAACTGACCAACCACGTGAGAAAAATATAAAGCATGATATTATTAAGGGAACATTTAAAAATAAATAAATAACAGATTTTTTTATATTGTCATTGTGCTAAAGAAAATTATTAAAATATTATCTGGAAAATATTTATTAAAAGTTAATATTTTCTACTGATTATTAGAATAAAGTTAGATGTGTGAACCTAATAAAAACTGTTTTTGTGTGACTTCTGTAATGTGCTGAATCTGAAACCTGACAATCATAATAATGCTGAATGAAACAGTAATAATATCAAATATGTATTAAAAATTGTTGGTTTCTATTTATTTATTCCACAGGATGATAATATAATGAGTTTGGAGTGATGTTTTAGACAAAACATTTTTATTAATATGCAATTATTACATCATCGAATAATTATAAAATATATACATATATATGATAATTAAATAAGTACGTATTGATAAAAATGTTGTTTGTATAAAACACTTTGGCAAAATTTTCCGAAAGTGTGTCATTTTCCACAGATCATTTGTTTTAAACAGAAAATTGTCATCAACTGTCACTCCAAACTCATTAAATTAGATTGAAAGAAAAAAATAAAAAACAACTATTTTTTAACACATTTTTGATATCATTACTGTTTCATCCAGCATTTTTATTGTTTTCATTTCAAATTCAAAAATCAGAGGGGGGTCCAAGGTATCATTTTCACAAGAGCAACACAACATGATGCAAAAAAGTGTTGTAATCACACACTGTATTGACACACTCTTTTCTGAAAGCTGAATATGAAATGATAAAAGGACTGCATGTATCACATAGAGTTGGTGCTGGTTAATGAA
The DNA here is from genome assembly GCF_001515605.1 of Sinocyclocheilus anshuiensis. Taxonomy (NCBI): domain Eukaryota; kingdom Metazoa; phylum Chordata; class Actinopteri; order Cypriniformes; family Cyprinidae; genus Sinocyclocheilus; species Sinocyclocheilus anshuiensis. The sequence continues at coordinate 159,972 of NW_015557118.1, read as the reverse complement.
GATATTCTCCAGAAGGCTATGGGGGCTACAGAAACACTGCCAGGTTGTCCCAGTCTGTTCCCCTCCCCCATTTCCTCATGGGCCGCTCTGATTAGCCAGTGGCAGCCTCCCCACTGCCTGCCTTTGTCTGAGCTCTTTGTCTGGCCTCAGGTATTGCACAAGACTTTATCTATTTGGTGACCTGAAATTTCTATAATGCAACTCAGCAAGCGCACCACACAGCTGAACCAGGTTCGGTTATGAAATGGTGTGAGACTAATTACAAATCTACTTTCTTTTGTGTTTGCTGAAATGGATGGGGGTTGGTGCACCACTTTAACACAACACCAACCCATCCAATCACACAATGTACAGCATCCTTGAATACCGATAGTGTTATAATAACCCACTTGAGTTGAAACTGATCATTCAGATTTTCTTTTCATTTGTAATCTGAAATACTACATAAAGAAACAGCACTTGTTATAAATTATTTCCAGGGGTAAATTAGCATAAAGCAATACAACAGAATCGCACTGATCAGCAGCTTAGCATGAAATTGTCATTTAACAGATCTCCTTCTGCTGGGATCTGTCACCGGCACCTGATGCCGTTCTCATACCAGCCTCATGCCTCAGTCTAAAGCAAACACAAAGTCGAGGGCTGTTTATAGCAGCGTTTGCATTGATGTTAGAGAGATCTGAAATCTGCATAGAATAAAGTCTGATTGTCTGAACAGAGCTAGATATAAATCTAGGTAATGAGCTTCATTGCATTCTCAAGTAATCAGTTTGACTGGGATTAAAGCATAAGAACCTGTTAGGTTAAACCTGGCTCAGAAACACAAGAGAATGAAGTGAAAAACAGTTCAAGACTGGAAACAGATCATGTTCTCTGTAGTTTACACATGACAGTGGCTGAGCTCTTCTTAAAGGAGTAATTCACCCAACATTTTATTCACCCTTAGGGCATCCAAGATATAAATGAGTTTATTTCTTCACCAGATTTGGAGAAATTTAGCATTACATCACTTGCTCGCCAATGGATCCTCTGCAGTGAATGGGTGCCGCCAGAATGAGAGTCCAAACAGCTGATAAAAACATAACAATAATCCACAACAAGACTCCAGTCCATCGGTTAACATCTTGTGAAGTAAAAAGCTGCATGTTTGTAATAAACAAATCCATCATTAAAGCATTTTAACTTTAAACCGGCCAAAATACAAGCCCATGGTCTATAATAACGCATAGAAAAAGTCTATCCCCTGTTGTGCACACACAAACATTCAGCTTTTCAGTTCACAAGACGTTAATTGTTGATTACTTGTGGATTATTGTGACATTTCTAAAAGCTGTTTGGACTCTCATTCTGACGGCACCCATTCACTGCAGAGGATCAATTGGTGAACAAGCGATGTAATGCTAAATTTCTCCAAATCTGTTCCGATACAAAAACAAACTCATCTACATCTTTAATGGCCTGAAGGTCAGTAAATTTTTTACAAGAAGTTTTAATTTTTGGCGAACCATTTCTTTAATAACTGAAAAATGCACAATTTACTAGACAGGCACCTATTTTGAGAGTCAACTCCAGTATGCAGCTCTTTTGATTATAAAGCATCTCTGTATTGCTTATGCAGGCAAGTCTGTCACAGATGGAGATAAATATTCTGTATAGACGTTGATCAGAAGCAGTAACTAATTCCTGTCTGGCAAGTTTTGGAACAAGAAACATCTGTTAAATGTCTTACAAATTTCGCTCTTTCATTTTATAAGTACATAAAGATAACGGCTGTCACAGTTGTTTACAAAAAATCTTATTAAGCCTGCTATATAAATTGTACTCACTTTAAAACTCACGATTGAACTGCATCTCTTTCGCAGACCACTCAACCAGAGATTAATGTCCTCCCCAGTCCTACGGAGTGCTTTTATGACAGAGTGCTATGAATATAAAGCTATGGATCAGACAGAATGGAGTTTGGGAGAGGACATTATTTTATCCCCAGAAGAACCGCTTGACTCCATTTCTATTGATTCTTATCTAACCAAATCTAATTTTATATCTTAAAAAGTTTATTGGACATACATTTTCAAGGAGAGCTGCGGTTAAATTTGAGCCTATAAAGTACTTTTGAATTCAGACTTCTAGTTTGGGGATCCAAGTCATTTTAAAACATTCATGCCATGTCCCAAACTCCCAGAGTAAAGAGCACAGCAAAAGACTGATGAAAAACTATTACATGCAACATTATTTTGCATACACCATGTGTTCAGTTTATCATTGTTTAAACCTAGTTTAATATTGCTCTGGCCTTTCTCTGTCCTTGCAGCCCCAGCTGATAGAAAGCTAACCTAAATGAGAGAGGTCACATAGCACAGTGCCTACTGCAAGAGCAGCTGTAACACATTCATACAGACAGACCTCCCTCAGTCTGTGACTTGAGAGGAGCTCCTAATAGAGATTCATAGGAGCTCACTTGAATATAATTAACCCCATTGTAAGGGTCAAACAAGCTGAGATAGTGGCTTTCATTATTGATACTGACAGAATGTCAGGGTGTGGACCCAGAATGTATTAATTCTAACATATCATTCATAACCATTCCCAAATATTGATTTGATATTATTATTATTTTACACATAAATACCTGTATGCATATGTTATAGCTTGAGTTGTTAATTAGCATATGTTAATAATTATATTTAAATGTTTTAAAATGATGACCGATATGTAGGATCTTTACATTTGTAGGAAGTTTAAATTTGGGTGACTTTCCAAAGAGGACAGTGGTAATCCAGGCACTAAGTGGGTCAAAGCCATTCCAGATTTTTCCCAAAATAGAATTCCCTGGATATCTATTTTTTTCTCTCTATTGGAATGCTCAGAAAACCCACAATTTATTGTGTCATGAGTAATGGACTCCTTAAAACAAAGTTGAATTTTCACCAACAACGTATTAATATAATTATATATGTCTAAATAAGTTTGCTATTGGAATGCTCAGAAAACCCACAATTTATTGTGTCATGAGTAATGGACTCCTTAAAACAAAGTTGAATTTTCACCAACAAAGTATTAATATAATTGTCTAAATAAGTTTTGGCAATTTCTGAGAACATTCAGAACATCTATCTATCTATCTATCTATCTATAATCGCCTTTTTGCTTTTGCAATTAGGCTATACAAAGCATTTCAGTATTGATCAAATAATAAAAAAGAGCTTGGGGCCAGACCACTTCATTTTATATGTAAGGAACTCTCTAGCTCGGAGTCTCATGCTGTTATATGCAGCTCTAGCGCTCTCACACGGGTGTGTCTAGTGGGCGGGGTATCGCTGCCAAGCCCCGCCTCCAGCAGTCATACCCACATGAGCCGGTGGCCTCTGTGTTTTCTCTACACAAAGATACAGAAGCGCACGCCGCGCGAGACGAGCCAGACAGCCGCTGGGATAAACACGAGCTTCTTCTAATAAACACAAGAGACATCCAGCGGTTTCTCAATCAGTTTGTCAAGAGTGTCTGAGGAGAACTTTAAGCTTATTCAGAGGAATTACTGTCTGGACCGTGCGATGCGAACTTCAGCTGTATGTGAAACGCGTGAATGAAGAGCATCTCTACAGTGCACGGAGTCAGTGGTACCCTGAGCACCAAACACCGGACAGGACCGTAATACAGATGGATACCTTCTTTGTTGAGGTAGGTGGAAAAATTGAACACTTCAGTGGAACCATCTCTCCCTGTTTCCTTTGTGATGGTGCTGCCTTTAAAAGGATGTTGCTGAGCTTACATCAAGTTTTGATCACTTTGCCATATTATACTGTCTTGAATCAAAACATTTAACAAGAATATATACATTGTATCAATTGTTGCTGCTGTACAGTCCTCTTTTATTTTTATTTTTATTTATTTATTTTGCTGAATTAGGTAACTATAAAAACATGGTCTATGAAGTGTAAACAGTAGGCTACTTGTTGTGTTTCATTATTAGGTGTTAAATCTGTTAGGACCCTCTGTCACTTCAGGTGAGAAAAAAATGGGGAGTCCCTTTCACATTCATTACCAGTTCAAAGGTTATTTAACACCGGATCACTGCCTTTGAAGATCACTAGCGCTTGCAGAAAGCAGTGAACAAAATACCATCTTGATCCAGAGTAAAATAATCATAAATGCCCCAGTGAAGACCCCCAGGGTGTGTTTCATGCCTCCCTCTGTCTGCTTTGCTCTTCAGTCTCTGTGTCAGCATGAGAGCAAACCTGCTGGCAATGAAAACTCAGACCTCACACACAATGCACTGACCCACTGCAGCAGTATTAAATACCTAGATACTTATATAGCATTTGGATAGCCGTATAAACCCCCTTCCAATATTTCAGACCACCTTAGAGTAGAGTAGAGTTGGTAGACAAAATAAATACATTTAAAAACCCCATACCCTAGTTGTAGTCAGGGTTAACCAGTTACTGCATTTGTTATTCTCTCTTAACTTTGGTGGTCTAAAGGTTTTAAAGGGTCTAATTAAAGAATAGTTCTTTCTGCCTCAGCTGTACATAGGCAGATGTTTTCCACACAACCCTTTTACTTTATCATACAGTCATATTCACTGTATGTTGTATTGTGAGATATGAAGTCACAAAATCGGGCTTTCATAGCAGAGCATTGGAGGACAACAGCAGGCCTAAATGGGAAGAGTAATTAAACATCTGTCTGGGATGGAGGACAGAAAGGGTCTGAGACACATCTAAGATTAAGAGCTTGGATCCACATGCATGGATGCAGCCGGAATGACGAGGCTTAGAAGTAGCAACGCAAACATTCCATGATTATTTATAGACATGGTCTGCTGTCAGGAGGAAGTTCCCATGCGTTGGCCCATGCAGCGGCCAGTGTGGCTTTAATTAATCTGAAATATTGAAAGCATTTTAATTCAGATCTACATCAGAATTACTGAGGCATGAGTTAAAAGTATGGTTTGGAATTATTAAAACAATGTGTCTGATAATCAGGATGGATTTTTCTGAGCTTTGACCTTAAGATTCTTCACTTTGCTTGTATGATTTGTAATTCAGGGTTAAGCTAACATTCCCGCTGTTATGTTTCACTGATATGTCAAAGCATTGCCTTCCTTCCCATCTGAATCCACGCTTGGGACAAGGCATAATGATATTGCCAAATCCCTAGCTTCCCCTCCAAGCGGTGTTCTCCCTCAGACAAGCCCTCATCCTTCCTCTGCCAGCTGCTGAGTCACTAGACTATTGAACACTCATACTGCTGGAGCTTACCTGTCCATGCCTACTGATCCTTATGACTAAGTTTGGTTGTTCCCAGACAGACTAGTGGGTTCGTCCACATGGAGAGATTTATGAAGCATGGGCTTCCCGTTCCGCTCGACACTCCCACTTGTGATAATCTCATCAAGGCTTTAAAGTGAGAGTTAACCCTGTGTTCCCCTAGAACAGTATATATAGGGTGTTTTAGAAACATAAATTAGACTAAATTAAATATAAATAAACTTAAATAAATTCAACTTTTACAAATCTGACACACTCATCCTAATAATTTATTCACATATTATTATTATACATATTTATACAAGGTTTTAATAATACTATGAGTGTATTCAATATTGTTTTCAATATTATTATTATTATTATTATCATTATTAATATCATAGAAACATTGAGCAGTAATAAGATGATGTTGATGGGATGATATTTTATATAAGGACGGTAATGGTTTAATGAAGATCATAACACTAAATATATATACCTAAAATATATAAATATAACTAAATCAAATCTGCACCCAACATATACCACACATGTTTTTAATGCACCGCATGCTGATTTTAATGCACCACATCAGCTTAGGCATACATACATATAGTAATCTTACCGTGAATTGGAAAGGAAAAAAAAAAAAAAAAACATTGACACAGAAGCTAGAATAGGTGTGGTATGTGTTGAGTATGTGTCATTATTACATTATTATTATTACGATTGTTATTATATTATTATTATTATTATTATTATTATTATTATTATTATTATTATTATTATTATTATTATGCATGCTAGTACTACTTGAATACTACTACTATTATTGTCAGATGGTCATCACTGTTTATTTTCATTGCTGTTATTATCATTGCTGTTCTATTGCTGTTTTTGTGTTTTGTGTTCACCATATGTTGTATGTTTTGCACTCTTAATTTAAAAAAAAAGAAAAAAAAAGAAACATAAATTAGAAAGTCATTAAAAATGTATAAAAAATTTACTTAACTGGGTAATTTAACTTTTATGTTTAGAGTGTTATGGATAGTTCAGCTGAACAATTTCAGCTATTTCAGCTACTCTTGCATCGTTTTTGGCCATGCTGAAGTGCAGTGAACTGCCGACATGTTTACTTGTTGTAGCGTATCCATGTTATGTGCATGAAATAGACGCTGGCACAGTCAAAATGTGTAACTTGAGAAGTGCTAAATGTTTCAGTCAATGATTTCAGCCCTCAAAAACGATTTAATTAGAAACCGTTTCAGCTGGATATTTTCAGTTGCCCATATTTCTGTGAAAGTTTGAATTCTGCTGTGTACTTTTTTTACACCACATTTATGGAAGCTTCGCCTTTATTGTATTTCAAATGATTTCTTATATAAGTTAAAAATATAGTGCCTTGTACTTGAATAATTCATAGGTGCGTTGGATAAAAGTCCATTATATGCTTGAAAAAATTATACATCCTGCACATTAATCAAGCTTGCATCATTACGAAATTTTGGAAGCAATGTTTCGGTCAATTAACCAACCTTCAGGCTTACCATAAAACATTGCTATTTTTTTTTTAATAATGGAGGTTTGCGTAGTGTGTAGAATTTTCTTCTTATACAAATGTTTCTTATACAACTAATCGCTTAAAAAACCTAAAATATCCTTGTATTCTCTGACTACTTTTTTGAAATCCTGTATGAACACCCTCTTCACTGGAGTGAGATAAAGTGCATAATGTTGATGGAAACTGGGCAAACTGGATCCTAAGATACAGCTGGAAATGATGCCATAACTAAACACAAAATAAAAAAACGAGGCCCCTTTTTGACATGTTTTTGCATATAGAAGTCGAGTCACACAATTATTGTGCATGGTAATTTACTTGGACACTCATGCCCATCCATAGCATGCAGGAATGTTTATATTTCTCATTCGCATACTGATTTGAGGAATGTAGTTCATTCCTCAAAAAGCACATTCGTCCATTCATTAACAGAACCACAAATACATTTCCAGCTCAGTGTCAGCTATGTTAAAAATACCCACAAAGTCCACTTCAGAGGAGCAACCTAAAAAAGGATCGATGTAGTGATCATGTCGCCTGGAACAACAGCTGACCTGCTTTAAAAAAGGAATTCCTACTTTTAAAGTGTCTCTCGTAAAAGTGTCTCACATCCAACACCGGATTCCTTTTCCAGATACATTCCTGTCCTGAGGATCTCAGTCTCTTTAACCCTGACCCGAGATTCCTGGCCATGCCTCCTAGTCGTCCCATAGCTCTTAGATTTAAAGTTCCTCTGGTTTGGGTTTCACACTATTCTTCTCAGTGTGGCTTTGACTTCCTCAGGCAACCTCTAATGGTGCTGAGATGTTGATGGCAACTGAAATCGTAGCTTTTCCTCTTTGCTCTGTTGTGTGTACTAGACCGGAAGAACAAAACAATAAAATCGATTTTTGTGTTCCTGTTCCCTGCCACACCTATTTTGTTCATCAGACCTTTCATGGGTGCATCTCTTCTTAAGGAGAATCCATATATCAAGAGTGTTTTTGGGTGTTTGCTTGTTTATTATCAATAATAAGTCTGTTCTAAGGTTCCAGGCATCCAGTTGCATCGTTGTAATTCTTATTATGACTAATCAGTCACAGGATTGACCGTATGTGCTCAGTAAGTGCTTTCGTCATGCTGCAGGTTGGTGTGAAGAATTATGGATTGTCCTCTCACACGTGCAGGAGTTATTTCAGCTCAAACCGGATTGCTAGTTGATCCAGTCTTGAGCAGGAATGGGGCTGCATGAGTACAGCAGCAGTCCCACAAGGCCATATTAATCCCTTTCACTGTGGCCTGGACTTTAGCAAGGCTTGCTTATTCTCAGGACTGACTTATTTATTAAAGCTTGTCTGTTATACAGTTTTTGTGTGTGGATATTGACAGGATTTATTCTTTGTGACCAGTTTTTTACATGGTTATTAGGTTGTAGTGTGCATCTGGACGCAAACCCAGATGGATTCACCCCAATCCAACTCTTTGTTCAGTTTGTGGGCTTAATTGGTCTTTTGTGGCCAATCTGTTTTGTTCATTATGGAGTTTAAGCACCTTAGCTGTCTAAGTTTGCAAATGCCATTCTTGTTTTTTATCCAAAAAAAAAAAAAAAGATGTCCTCATCACAGCATGGCGGTTTTGGAACCCTTTTGGAAACGTTGTGCAGTAAACCACAATGTCCATGGCTCAAGAAGTCTTAAGCATAACTCAGTAAGAACAAATCCCTTTTGGTGAGCTGTATTGAGTTTATTTGTTTAAGACATAGCAGCAATTTTAAGCTACTGAATATAGTAAGTGTTGTTCCTTTTGTTGCAATCAGGCACTAGACTTGTCTGTAATACATTCAGTGTTTTCATTGAAGGTAATTCATTGTTTTGTACATTGTAATCCCTAATGTCTATAGCTTTTTTTTTTTCTAAAAACATTTTTGGAGCAATTTTTGACCCAAATTTGCTATTTTAGAAACACTATTAAAGCTATGGCAATGTACGGAACTGATTCTTTTTAGACACACTTTGCAGTGCCTTTTAAAGGGTGGGTGCGTGTAAATAGCGGTTCCTCTGTCATCTCCTTTGAGGCCCGTGTGTGCACTGCACCCCTTCCCCCTTCATTTCTTAATACTGTACCTCTGCAGTTGTATCTCCATCTGCCACCGCTCCTGCCCCCTGCTGAGGTCCAGTGGCCGTGGATCCTCACCATCAACACCAAATTGAGCTTATCGAAAAGGCTTTTGTTTTACCTAAGGGGCAAATTATGTGGAAGTAGTTGCCAGTTTGTGCCAATATACCATTCAGGCCTTGAGGACTATTGACGGTTGTCTGGTTGAGAGAATTTTTGGTGGATAGTGTTTGTGTTTATCACCTTTTTTGTAGTCACTGTATATGTGTGGCACCAGAAGAATGGCTTCATATGAAAATAGTCATTATGCTCATTGCAAAATGTGATCATATAGGGTTAATTTCATTTTAGTCATCTGATTGTAGACTGTCATTTGTTTTCTGTGTTCGTTTTTTGAACTAGTCATGCTTTAATTTTTTTTCTAAAAAACAGGGTCTATGATGGCGAGCTACGTTTAACAGATTTTTCAATCTGATTCAAGCTCGGTGACTTGAAAAACTCGGTGAATCTTGAAAAAGATTCATGAGTGTTTGAATGTTTTGGCATAATAGAGCATCTGTACAATTATCACCCACCCGGGGCCAATAAATTAGTCAGGTAGACCCACCTTTTCATAATAGCTGTACCATCCCATCCTTCCTGTCTTTCTGGTGACGGTGCAGCATTATTTATGTGCCCCCGTCAGCGGCTGTAGCTCGGGGCACTGAGAGCAGACGGGTTTAGCAGACAGGCTTTAAAGGCTCTGATTAACACAATCAGTTCTTGTGCTGTAATCTGTTCACAAGAGACGGTCCCCTGACTAGACCCCAGAAAGATTCACAGGGGTCCGTGGAAGGCCTCATTTTCACTGAGGTCTATACACACAGGTTACCAAAAAACAGAAGAGATGCTGGGTATGGTTAATTGGGCAGGACATTTATTTTACATTTTTATTGTTTTTTTATCTAATATTTTACCATGTTTGCTTAGATATTGTACTCCTCTTTTCTTTTTTTAATAAATATTTTTTAAATGTTTTAGGGGTTTATCTCAAAGGAGATTAAGCAGTTGCACAGCTGACATGTAATATCATCCTTCAATTTAAGCTTGTTTAATGTCAAACCTGCTATGACCTCACAATGATTTGTTTCATAATAGTTGGAATATTACTCTGTTAATGCTAGCACACCACCTGTGACTTGACCTGGACTCCTCAGCTCCATGGCTGATACGTTTAAGCTAGTTATGAAAAATGAATGTTGCTGGTATATATAGCCTATATTAAGGGTCCACCGTTTATCGGCCTGGCCAATATTAAGCATTTTTATGATTATCGGTATGGTCATTTTCAAAACCGATTCGCCAATAAAATAACTTAATTTTGAAACGCGCTATTTGGCTCTGATGCACCCTGTCAGAACTCACCACTCTGTGGCCTAAAGCAATCTCCTCCCACCGCCCATCTGATTTGTTGGGAGTCACGAGTCCGACCAATCAATGCGGAATTCACTCTCACTCCCGCTTGCTAACTGGATCTGCTTCAGTGATCACGCATCAGGGCTACTGCATCAGTTGTCTCTCAAAGGTAAGGCAGCAGCAGACGTTGCTTAAGTTGCAATAAATCACAATCCACTAACGTTACACTGAGGTTGCAAAACACCTCTTTATTATCTTTGATTTCCGTGATGCAGAAAATGTAAACGGAATCGCGGAATCCAGTCATATAAATGGAATTTACTGTATGATGCAGAATGTCACGGAATTTGTCAAAGTTTGGATGAATTAATCAAAAGTAGGTCAGTACACTTAAATAGAGTTGCGATATGGACTAGTATCTGTAAATATTAAGCTGCAAAAATACTATTTAAATATGAATGTCTCTGTATGTCTCTGTGTATGTAAATGGCACAGACTCGTGGTTATGTTTTCTACACATACAAAGTATACACGTACGACTAACTCTCATTTGATTAAAAGATAAATTAAATTGATTTATGCCTTCATTTGCACTGTACTGTAAAACTAACTGAAATTTCTAGAGTCACATAAGCCAAGACATTTCAATAGGCTATTGAACTAAGTGTGCCTGTAAAAGGCTATTAGTGTTATAGTTTCATGAAAATAGTTGCAGTCTTCTTAACAACTTCTACAATATAGCTATGAAGACAATTAAATTGTTTACACTTATTCTATACATTTATAAAGTTAATCCATTGATATGCATTAGATGATGAATTGAATAGTCACCTCTTGTATTGTAGGTTATGTTTTAGCCATCAGAAAAGAATTAATGAGGAATTATGAGAGGTTATGCTATTACACATACATTTCTAACATGTAAATTATTGAAGCCAATTACTTACATTTCCGCAAGCTGTTTAGCTGTAGTACAGTATTCATAAGCTTAATCATGAAGCATACAATGGCCTCTCTCTTTATATTACCCTTATTGCAGATGGATGAACAGAGGAAGACAAGAGTAAGAAGTGCAGTGTTGGAGTACTACACAACCAACACCAGGGAAGGCAGTTTTTGTCAGAGCCCTTGTTATTCTTAATTTTGACATTCATTTTTATTTTTACACCAGACATATATAAATCGGTTATTTGATCTGTAATAATCGGTATCGGCATCGGCCCTGAAAAACACATATCGGTTGACCCCTAGCCTATATAATACAGGACTTATCTATTTTCTGTGGTATTTTTGCAGTTAAAGAAATCTGTACGCAATGCATGCTATGCAAAAACAAACGTCATTGGTTCTCATGCATCAAGCAAGCACTTTTGAGCTTCTGTTGACCATATTTGATGTGCTCTATGTATGTGCATTGATTAGTGTTTATATGTGGAAATTATATAGCCTAAAATGATTATGTTCATCATATAACGTGATTGTGTTAAACTTGGATTACTCGATTCATGTGGATTACTTTCACAATGTTTTATGGAAATTTTAAAGAAGTGTAAACATTTTTGAGGAAAGAAATCTCTAGGTTTTTATTTGGAAGATGAACAAAAGTCAGAATTTTTATTTTTTAGGTGTATATCCATTTAATAGAAAGACATATCCATAATCCTTGCTTACTTGGAGACCAAGAGTATCTTGAGTAAAAAAAACTCAACATGTAATTGTTTATCCAGCCCAGATGGCGATTTTCCTATTTTAGCATGAGTTTTGCCCTGTGATTAAGACATCACGGAGAGACATCTGTGACATGTTGTGGAATACAGTCATAGGTTAAAAAAACGAGTTCAAGCATCCTGCCATCCTATTAAACTGCAACCGTATTTAAGAATATTACCCTAATTGAGTCCCTCTGCATTGTTGTGAAACCTATGTTGAAATAACTGTAATTTATTTATTTTTACGTGACTTTAAATGTGTAAATGGTGTTTAAATTGGTTATAGTCATCATTAGATGATCAGCAAGCTAGCTGTGTGCATTACTGGATGTGGCAAATCAGATTTAGCTTGAGGCTTTGGAGCCCCAACCAGCTCCTCCATCAGAGAAATACACTTCTCATTATGTTCTCAGTGGGTAGCACGACCTGTGTGGCACTAACGCTGTTATTTGCTGACGTATAAGGGATGTTGGAATAGTTTTAGTTTTTTTTTGCAGAACACCAGTAGCTAAGTGATCCAGGTGGCAAAAATAAATTGTACAGTCAAACAGTTTATGAGACTGTTTAATGCTGAATTGAAGTCTTTGTACTTTAGTCAACATTTATTGTTTTTCTGGCTCTCCACATTAGAAGGAATCAGTGCAGTAATCTGACTTAGTTGAAACCTCAACAACAGCTGTTGTACAGTGTGTGAGATGAAGTCAGATGCAGTAAAGTGGCATCGGGCCCATCAAAGGTTTTTGAGATTCTAATGACTGTGGACAGAACTGTATGTCTCCATCATTTCCTCGTGGAGATGCTTTGGTACTGGAGAAGCTTCCCTTATGTGCCTTGTCAGATGAGGGCTGATCTCTTAAAATGGCCAATTATATCTGAACAGCTGTTCTGTCTTTGTTGAATTCAACAACTGAGAAGATCTGCCACATCAGTAAGAACTCATCCCTCCCCTCTCATTTTTTTTATATGATTGATTGAGGCCATGTGCTCCATGTTTGTGTAGTGATTCTGTACCTAGAGCTACAGCTGTTCACAAAATACTACAATTTATTTTGAGTTTGTCGTTCATTTGAATACACTTTATTTTAGTGTATCCAGCATCCAGTCTTCACCAGTTAAGCCCAAATTTCACTTCACTTTTGAAGTATGGGTATACCTTATAGGTTTTTAAATCGCTATTTAATACTATTTCAACATATTACTCACCATGAAAATAGTCAAGGAAGCTGACATGGAGTTGAAACACCAACCAGCCAACATTTACCTGTCTTAAAAAGGCAGTTGCTAACAAACAAGTTGGACTACAGAGGTTGTTGGGGACATTAAATATCATCACACCGATCAGGTAAACTCATCTACTCACTAGTCCACCTTTTACACACTCATTTGTGACCCTGGACCACAAAACCAGTCTTAAGTCGCTTGGGTATATTTTTAGCAATAGCCAAAAAAACATTGTATGGGTCAAAATTATAGATTTTTCTTTTATGTCAAAAATCATTAGGATATTAAGTAAAGATCATGTTCCATGAAGATATTTTGTAAATTTCTTACCGTAAATATATCAAAACTTAATTTTTGATTAGTAATATGCATTGCTAAGAACTTAATTTGGACAACTTTAAAGGCGATTTTCTCAGTATTTTGATTTTTTTGCACCCTCAGATTCCAGATTTTCAAATAGTCGTATCTCGGCCAAATATTGTCCTATCCTAACAAACCATACATCAATGGAAAGCTTATTTATTCAGCCGTAAACCTCAATTTCAAAACAATTACCCTTATGACTGGTTTTGTGGTCCAGGGTCACATTCGTGTTTATACTCATGCAGAATGTAGGGTAGAGTGGGGGATAACGCCCCCCCCCTTAAGGACTGTGTAATTTTTTTCTGTAAAACAAATGTTAAATGTGTTCAGCAAAGTTATCATAGTTTTAGTGACACTGACATAAATTATAAACCAAGTATGAAAAATGTCCAGAGTTTTCATGTTATTAGATTTTTAGCGAAAATTAAATTTGCACCAAGGGGCGCAAAATGCCCCCCAGTCTGACAAAGCAGTTTGTTTTAAACATTTACAGCAAAGAAGAATATAATCAATAATTATGGATTACAAAATTATAATAGCCTATTTGAAAAAAATTGTTAGCTGATGCTAACTGGCTAGCTAACTAGCTACCTGATGCTAACTTGAGATAATTTTTAAATATAAAGTCCAAATATTTTGATACAACCAACTAGGTAGAATACATTTGATGGAAAAACAATGGATTTGATGTTCAGAACAGAATAACTACAGTAATTGGCCATTGCCCCCTGGGGGCGGTTTACCCCACAGACTATGTTTGAGAAAAAATTATGCCATTCTGAAAATATAATTATATTTTTTATTAAATAACACATACTCCCTACAGGCCCTACTGTTCTCATATCGTATATTGTAGAACTGTGATGTTCTACAAAACAACAAGCTTTAAAACACATTTTTTCTTACTGCTGAAAATTAGATAATTTACTGTGAAATCCGATTTCTCTTCAGTACATCACCAGTGTAAGCTTCATCGTGAAAACTTCTACATCACTCTTGTCAATGTAGTCCATAGTTACAATAGAAATTTATCTTGACTTTATCTTGTGGTTATTTTGGGAAAAACAGTAGGTGGGCGTTTTCCCCCACTCTACCCTATGCATTCCCTACAGTGTACGCATAAAAACTGAATTTGATTTTTGTGGTATTAACAGGAAAAAAAACCTGGAAACTGCCCAGTCTAAACCACTTTTATATTTTATGTTTTTTTTTTTGTCATTCATTGGTTGATAGATTGTGACATTTCCTCCAGTCTTTTCAAAAGTCTATATTGCTTGCTTAGTTGTGGTACCTGCAGCACCAAACGTTACATATTCCCTTTAATTTTTTTGTAATGTTGTCTGCCTCAAATGTGTTCAGATTTAAATACTGGCCTCATTAAAAACATAATCAATGACCAAGCTTACATTGAACCGGTGGCTGCAGTCTGAAGAGAAAAATAAATTTAGACATATATAACTTGTAGTTTGAATAGCTGGTTTTAAAAAATTGGATTTAATAAAAAATCCATCCAATTCAATATTTCTGCACTGTAAACAAGGCTGTCTACTGTGTAGGAGTATTCATCCACAAGTTTAATTTACTTAGTACAATACAACCTGTCATGACTGTTAATCACCGTCTCTTTGCTTTATGCAAATCTGTCAAACATATCAGTTTTACGATTAATACCATTAAGTGTCACAATCTCTCAATGCTATTAGCACTCTTTCTGTCTATTGTCTGGTCTGGGGGAAGTCTGGGAAGTGTCCTTCCCCTGGGGCCACGATCTCTCCATTAGCTAATTTCTGATCAGCTACACCTACCATCATTTATTCATACTGCTGTCAGCCTGGTGACGGAGCGTCAAGGCTGTTTATCTGATCCTTTACAAAACACTTCTCCTTCTCTGACTCTCTCTCTACGGTCAATTCAACTGTGAATTTACATGTTCTGAATTCTTAATGTTGTAAATGTATCGCTCGAGCATGACGTAAGGGTGCTTGTTGCAAATCATTCCTGAAATATGTCCCAGAGTTTAAGAATGTTTGAGCTCACCATCAGGAATTTTATGCCACAGGATGCTAAGCGTCCATTTTGACTGGGACCCTGATTTGAGGTGAGGCAAAGCTCTCGTTGGCTTGCATGATGTCATGCAGGTCTGAGGAGGTTGAGGTTGACACGGGGTAGGGAAAGCTGTCTTGGTTTCACTTGGTGGTAGCATGTGACATACAGTAGGCATCCTAAGGTACAGTTTCCCCTCTTGCACTAGATTGGGCTTTTGTTAGTCTTTTGTGTGGTTCAGTTGCTCTTGTCATGTATTTTAATGGAATCCAGAGTTAGACTATTGAGCAGGTGCAAAAGTAGTTTTGAATATTACATTCACTGAATGAATATTTGTAGTCTTCAGGAAGCCAGTAAAACAATAGAGACATTTATGTTTATAAATATATATAGTATGTATTATTTTTATGTTACAATAGATTTCCATTTCAAATAAATGTGTTCTTTCAAAGTTTCTATTCACCAAGTAATCCTGAAAAAAGCAGCAGTAGTATTAATCAGAACAACTGTTTTCAACAATGATAATAGGAAATATTGAGCAGCAAATCTGCATATTAGAATGATTTATGAAGGATCATGTGACATTGAAGACTGGAGTTGTAGTGGCTACTGAAAAATAATGGTGACCATAAGACCACAACTTTTTAAAAAACATTTAAAAAACGTTGTTTTAAAAACATTTAAAAATCTTACTGGCTCCAAAACGTTTAATGGTAGTGCATACCTAATTGTGTATTTCATCATTTAAACTAGTGAATCTGTTGCATAAATAAGTGCTTTGATAGCTAGTTATAGCTTTAAATTCACCCATTTTCAAACACTTACAATCTGAAAGCAAAAAAATCTTAAAGGGGTCATGAACTGAGAAATCAAAATTCCCTTGATTTTTTGATATATAAGAGGTCATTGTGCTATAAAAAACATTCTGGAAGTTTCAGAACTCAAAACTTTCTTGTTAGTCTAAAAACAGCTTATATTGAAGCTATTCTGCCAAAATGACCAGTTGTGGAATGTGCCACTTTATGACGTAATAGTGTGGCTAAACACAAAATAATTTTAAAAAGGCAGTTCATGACCCCTTTTAATAAACACACTAGTTGACCTCAGTATCCCGCTAGGCAGTTGTTGACTGTCCTAACCCAACGCTACAGGCTATGTCAACACTGTTCAAACACTGTTCAAATGACATATGTAGATCTGGAAGACTTTAAACTTGAGCCTGTAAGGACAGCAGTAATTTCAGTCCATCTAATCAGATACCAACCCGTAATCTCACTCATTTCTTGGCCAATTTCTCTTCATTTCTGTCACTCAGTATTCCTAAAATCAAATCCCTGATCCTGGACACGTTTCTGCAACTTAACTTAAATCTTTCCAGTGACTAGTGACTGATTTTAAATACAAAAGAGCAGTTTTCTGTTAGCTTTGAACTGTCATCTGCCATGTTGCATAGTAAATGAGCAGTTGGACCAGTGGACGTCCTAATGATGGAGAAAAATTTTGCTGGAATGAATTCAAAGAAATGCTTTGCGTGGTTGTTTTTTTGCTCTATTACTGTCTCAAGATAATTACAATAAATATAGCATAGTGTTATGCAATTTACAGATTAAACCAAGACTCGCTGAGATGTCTGTAGCAGTGTCAGTCAGTATTGAGTACCCTCAGACAGTTTACTCTTCAGTATAGCTGAGGCCCTCAGTAACGTGAAGAGCTCTTCACATCTGCACAGCTGCACTGAAGGAGAGCCAGAGGTCAGCAGAGGTGTCAGTATTGTTATGATAATCTGAATAAGTGTCACTGTTTGAGATCTAAACAGTGTGCAGAAATCTCTTTGAAATGTAGCGTGACCAGCTGCTTTCTAAAAGACTCTTTATGATATTTGTGAAGTCCACAGGAGTTCTTCTTAAACAAAAAGTCTAGTAGTTCTGGTAAGTTCTCTGTCCCTCTGTCTCATGCATAATCGGTCATCCCAGGCTAAATAATAGTGTGAGCGGAAAAAAATTAATTAGCTTCGGACTAATTGCCAAATAACATCTAATTTTGTGGACGTTGATTAGTTTTCTTTTGTTGAGCTGATTGGATCACTCGATACTCTTGGTCTTGGGCTTCCTGCCACAAGGAGAAAGAGACACGCCACCTTGCACTGTGTAGTCTCCTCCAAATTTGGCACCGTTAAACACAGAGGTAATAGTAGCCTTTTGTGAGGGTTCAGAGTGACAGAGCGTTTTAAACTATTTTTTAAAGGGCAAGGGACTATTTTACTCTTCTGTGTTAGCAGTTAACAGTTACTGTTAAGCATTAAGATCCTTTGAATTTAATTCATCAACTTCATCAACTTTGACTAAATGATTGGAGAATCCAGGGAGTAGTCTGTCGTTTCACTGGAAGATTCAGTTATGACATTCTGATAAAAAAATGACAAGATCAAAACAGTAAAAAAAGAAACCCATGCACAGATGAATTGGTCATAAAATCATTAAGATATGCTGTGTAGTGCAGAGCAGAATGTTAGTCAACTAACTAATCGATTCAATGGCGTTCCAGCTGAAACTATAATGCAATATAATATGAAGGAGTTATTTTGTTTGCACGTGCGCTGCAGTTTGACAGACAAAACCCTGCTTTGGAGTTGCCCAGCTGGCCTTTGTTGAGGGATTTCCGCTCGGCTGCCCTCTGGGACCCAAGCATGACCATTCTGCTTTGAGACGGCCGAGGTGATGGAAAGGTGGGGGAAGGAGGGGATGAAATGATGGAAGTGGAGGAGAGAATGGAAGGAGGAGGAGGTTTGTGTTTCTGTGACCATCTGTTGCCTATGCAATACGCCCCGTGCACAATGCAGGTTTACACTGCTGTCCTTTCATGCATCATGGAGCTCACTTCTGGAAAATCTGTTAACCTCACCGCATAATCGATGACATCATACGTTGATTTGCAGCAGTGCCAGTGGAAACATGTCTGGTCTTAAACGTTGTCATTATAGTGGGGATATTATAAGACTTTCAGAGTTCTTCTTCTCCTTTGAGTTCTCTCAAAACAAATATGAAATACAGGACCTCAAGGAAGAACCTGTCGTTGCTGTTTCAGCATGATTTAAAAAAAAAACATTACATGGTAATGCAGTAAAAAATGGTAATGTTTTGGGAAAAAGATATTTGTTGAGCAGAATAGCTCTACTTTGCCAGATGCTATAACTGTAATTTATCTCTGTCCATTCTGCCTTTAAATGGGGTCATGGGGGGAAAAGTCACACGTTTTGCTGCTAATTGACATTGAGTGTCCTTGAGTAGAGAACATCTGTTATTTGGCTGTATTTCTCTTTGTAGACATGAAAGATCAATTGCTAGGGTGGTTGTTTACTAGCCCAAGTCAAAGAGTTTCTATGATAATCTGCTCCCTAGATACAGCTTGGGATATGTAATATTTTTCACCCGTTTTATCATCCACCAGGCAAAATCATCAGTCTGATTGCTTTGAAACGTAGTTGCATTGAGGTATTATTTTTGACTATATGGACAAGTTCACATGGTCATGATTAATTTTTTTGTCATTTTTTTTTCATAATGCCTAACATTAATTATTTGAGCATTCCTTAGGGAAACATTAAGATTATCCCTGAATATTCCATGAAAGCTAATCTTTATTCTTCCACCACATAATGATAGATTTCAGCAGTCTGAACCACAGTTATCTGAATCATGAAGAAGTTAATACATTAGTTCTTCCCATGCCATTTATTTTTATTATTTATATGTAGTAATCATTATAGTGCCCAATCCACAATACCCATTTATTTATGGTAAATACAGCTGGATTATTATCCATTATGTGATTTATCATATTCATATTTTATGTATGTTAGTTTTTGAGTTGGTTGCATGCACTAATGGTCTTATTCACTCATCATATATATTATTTATCAATTAAACACAAAACAATTGAATAATCCCACCACTTTTAATGCAGTCAATCAACTATTGCAAAGACTCTTATGTTTACTTCCTTTAATCTATGAGATTAAACACAAGTAATTCAATGACACCATGTGCCATAAAGTGCAAATGCTGTAAATGAGAATTATATAACAATGGCATCTGATCTTCTTAAATCCGTAGACCCTGCTTCGGATGTAATTCAGTATGGTCAGGTCACGTGAAACAGCTATTCTGAGTCCTGTGCTTAAGTAATTTTCCTTTCGTGCCAGTCACAGACCTGGCTGATCTCTCTCATCTGATTCGTGATTCCAGCTCAATAAAATGATGCCCTTTAGCTGCTTTAAATGTATTCCTGTAAGTAAAGGTATTTTGTTGTCCGTGAACGCCTATGGCACACATTAACTGATGGAGGTAGTCATATTTAGTCTCACACATGTGTGATGATTGGACATGTCAGAGAATTTGAATGTTGGCTTTCTTCCTCTGCTCGTCAAACAATGGGAACACATTAGCATACAGTTTTAACCTCCCCACCTCTTCTTTTCTTCTAGCCCTTTTAACTCAGTCCCATAGCCCCAAAGCATTAGTGCTACATTTAGGAAGGCTTTGAGGCTTTTTTTTAAACCTGAAAAAGATCCTGTTGATACAGGACATGATGCTGTGTGGCACATACGGAAAAGAGATGACTCAAAGGTAAACTTCGGTAACGCTTTAGATTACAACCCACAATGTACTGCGTAAGTAAACAGAATTTACAGCGTAACTTTTTTGTAATTACAGTGTACCTATTCAGTACCTCCATGTAGGTATAAGGTAACAATATGCGAAGTTTGGGGAATAAAGGAGTAATAATCTGTAAAATTACAAATTATTTCTACTGTAAGTATTTTGAAACTAAGGGGTACCTATTCTAATATTACAGGGTATGTATGACCTCTTATATTTTCAAGCGATTAAGCAAAAACATACACTGTGTACTTTTCTATAGCCTACACATATAAAACACACTGGTAATTGTTTCAATCCAAACGCTCGGTTGAGACTGTTGGGTTAGGAAGCTGGCTTGATGTGACCCAATTTGGGTTGATAATGATATCAGTAATAACCCGATGTGGCTGGGTTATGAATGTGGAGGACGTGAATGAGAGCATGCAGCAAGTCAC